>NC_047586.1:4485000-4770000 GCF_011004845.1 Esox lucius | reverse complement strand
ATGATCAAACAAATTGGTTGTGTTGCCTCGTGTTGTGGCAACAATTGCAAGGCACTCTCGACAAAGTACCTGTTTTTGGTCAACATCATCCTGTCTGTAGCCTAAATAGTTCCATGTAATTGATTATGCATTTGTTTTTGCATCCAGATTCTCAATTTCTGACTTTTTTGCCTTTTCCTCGCTCATCATTTCGTCACATGCAAGCAGAGCCTGCATGTCAACCACGTGCAGCAACGAACCCCGTGTTTAAAATAATAATAATAATTATTATAATTAACTGTGTATCCAATAACCCATGAATCAGAGTAAATTACGTTATATCAGATAGATATTATGCTGGTTTTCCATTTGCAAAAAAAAAAATAGTGTAGACTGATCCGTTTACCTTACTAAATCGCACGTTCTGCGATGTGACTATTGCGGATGCGTACATAGCAATGTCGATGCTGAAACGATATATCGTGCAGCCCTAGATGGGAGTCCTCGGCTGACACACACACACGTTGTACTGTGCTTTTCCTGTGTAGACTACCTGTACTCTAACTTGGCCCTGGTAGTAAGTCTCTAGCTCTGACTGCATCTAGATTTGATTTTTATTTACTTCTGTATTTTTCCAACTCTGCGTTTTAGAAAACAGGCCCATATGCAACCATTCCACTGTTAATCTGCACTCCTCCATGAAACGTGAGCTAAAGTGAAATTGTAGTGGAAGTTTCTCACAGAAGGAAAAATATCCCTCCGACACCTGGGAATGTGGATTATAGTCTAATTAATGAGCCTTTTTTTCTTGGTCAGATCAAGCCTGGTGTTGAACGTTTTCTTTTTCTTAACGTTTATTGTGTCGCCCCACGGAGTAGCAAAAGGGAACGGGTTCTCCATGACACCTCAATGACATTCCCCCTCGGTCCTGATTCAGGGGTATGACTAGACAGTCTTGTGCCTGATGAGATGGTCAGCAGTTTTCAAAGCTGCGCTTACTCAGAAAACCTAATAAACCCTCTGTAAGCCATGTCATGTGTATACACACACACACACACACACACACACACACTTTTCACAGATAACCATCTCAAATTAGATGCTACGACTCCCCACCACCGATTCTCCAGGGTTCTGGCATGCTTGACTTTCAAGTCATACCAAAGCCGCGGCCTTTGACCTCAGCCACATGTTTGGACCTAGCGTTACTGGTTTACGCAATCTGCAGACAGGCTGGAGCAAGGTGGTTGGCCCAGAGGCTTTTCACCCTCTCCTAATCAGGGACTAATTTTAAGTTTCATTAACTAACCGAAAGTAACAAAAATCAATTTCTCCATGTCTGTGTCGCTTAACACTCTGTAGAATGTGATAATCCAACATATTTTGGAGGGTTTATTTTGGATTCTCCCCTGGCGGTAAAGAAATGAACCACAGTGACTGACTGGCTGGCCCATGGCTCTGGTCCTGTTTGGGGTGGTTTTAGAAAGCAGAGCAGCAGGCCAGACTTTTGAGGAGACCTTTGAGCATATTACTTGGTCTCTCCAGAGACTATTAAACCAGGAAGTAGGGGAGGGGAAAAGGGGCAGTATGAGAGAGGGGGAAAGTGAGTGTGAATATAAGCGAGAGAGAGGGAGAGAGTGGAAGAGAGGAGGGATGGAGGTATAGTTTGTGTGGGTGGCAGGGTTGGGTCGGTAGGGGGGGAGTTGTGATAGAGACGGCCGAGAGGCAACACAACTATGTGCTTGCTCACCTTACAGTCACACAAAGGACATCTGCGGGGTCTCGTAGTAAGAGTGCGTTCAACCTGAAACCAATGCTACACCAAGCCCCTCCGTCCCCACGGGCCCAAAGCCCCTCCGTCCCCACGGGCCCAAAGCCCCTCCGTCCCCACGGGCCCAAAGCCCCTCCGTCCCCACGGGCCCAAAGCCCCTCCGTCCCCACGGGCCCAAAGCCCCTCCGTCCCCACGGGCCCAAAGCCCCTCCGTCCATATTTTGGCCGAGTGTTTGGGCCCTGGCTGGGAGACTGTCCTCCTATATGTATCGAGTGATATTTAGCTTTTCAAGTGGTGAGAGACGATGGAAAAGTGAAACTTCTGTATTTATTATTGGGGGTGTTTGAATGGCGTTCTAAGTCCCTTCTACCTACCAATGAAAATAGAGTCTCAACTCCGTCACACTTGCCAAATGGCAGTTTTTTTAGGACACCGTAAAGATCTATTCCTGACATCAATCGCAGGGGGAAGGATGGAGTGAATATAATCTTTAAATATTGTATTGTTTTTAAACCTGAACACTAAGGTTTCTCAAACGATTTTGTCTGTGTTCTCTGAGTTAGTCATTAGCTAGCTGTACAGACAATGACATATGTCACCGCTGCCGACATGGCTTTCAAAAAGTCTTCCAATTTCCCCACTGGGCTACTCAAAAGTAATGCGCTCTTTAGGAAATAGGGGGCCATAGTACTCTGGTCTGAATGTTGCACTCTGCAGGGACTGTAGGGGGTCTTAGAATCATTTGAGGTCTTAGCCAATATGCTGGTTGAGCAACAGCAACCGCTCTCACAGTGGATTCCTCTAAGCAGAGACTTCTTTCTGTCGAGAGCGTCAGGACAGACCACCGAACACTCGTTTTCGCATTCCATACCGCACAACCGCATTCTTTCAGACAAAGGGATCGAGTTGTCTCCGGGTGTCTTTCTCCCTGTTCTGGCTTTTCTCTCCCTTTCCTTTGCTCTCTCCTTGCCTAAGAAGAAGCTGCAGTGACCTGCCGATACCAGTTTTCCCAAAAACAAACACGTCAGCCGGGTAGACAAGAAGGGGGTCAAACCAGAGGCTGAATCACTGCTTGTGACTCACGAACACCGCCCGTGTCCAAAATGGCGCCCTGTGGCCTATGTAGTGCACAACTTTTGAACTGAGTTTGTAGTGTACCACAGTGCATCATCAAGGGGGTAGGACGCCGTTTGGCCCCAGCCTCTCAGCCTGTGGTTTAAATTCGTTTGGCTGCTTTGAGATCCCGAAGCCTAGAGAGGCCTCCCTGGGCTTAGGTTGGCCGAGGATGGGGTCTGCCCTGGAGGTTTGAGGACTGTGATGAACCTTGGACCGCTACAGTCATTGTAAAATAAAAAAAAGGCTGTGCGTTTATCTCTGGGTAAGAGGATACAGTCTTCAGGGAAGGATGACCCCTTTGTCGCGCGTTCTCCTCGGCCTAGGTGAATGTGGTCTGTGATCTCTATTCCTCTCCTGAAATAGCCTTGTCTTTCCACAAAGTATGTTTACAAATAACCCTGTGTGTATGTGTGTGTGTGTGTGTGTGTGTGTGTGTGTGTGTGTGTGTCATCATTCACGCTGCTAAGGTTTCAAACATCCAGGGACAACTTCAGACTCCCTCATTTAGGGTTATTGCCATGTAATTACTTTGGTTTGTCTTTCATCTCACGCACGCATCATTTGCTATCTTTGTGTGGACCCACCGTTATTCCTGTTCAAAATCCTATTTTCCTCCTTAACCATTCCTCTAAACACATGCTGACTATGAACCCCAACCCTCAACTGGAACTTTTACCACAAACCTAACCCCCTGAAGCTGAACTCCCATCTCAAGGTCCCATTTTTGTTGATTCACTGTACTCCTGGGAATTTTTAGGTATCCACATATATGTTAAAACACACACACACTGTTGTGTAATAGACTATGTGTAGCAAATTGTTAGGATGACCATGATGTGGCCAGCACTGTGGCATCTTTGGTTTTGTAAACAACGGGTCACCCTGCCTCCTCCCTGCCTGCCCTTAGAATAGCAGGGTCATTCACATGCCAGTGAAAACGAGGGACTGTTCGCTCTGATTCCAAGTCGGGCATAAATTATGTTTGGGAGGGAGGAGGGTGAGGAGGAGGTGGGTGGAGGGGGGTAGCTGGTTGTGGTCAAACACAAAAAGAGACTGTTATGGAGGTGTGTGTGTCTGTGTGTGGTAAGGGTTTGGCTAAGGTTAAGGCTAGGGTTAGGTTAAGGCTAGGGTTAGGTTAAGGCTAGGGTTAGGTTAAGGCTAGGGTTAGGTTAAGGCTAGGGTTAGGTTAAGGTAAGGGTTAGGTTAGGGTTAGGTTAAGGTAAGGGAATAGGGCACATGGATTTCAGGGATAGGACTAACGCTTCCCCACAAGGATAGAAAAGCAAATCGCATGCTTAATGTCTTGTGCTCAATGTCTATTTTTTTTATGTTTATTTAAATCTTTGGGCATTAGCTTCTTAGCAACCTGTGCTTGGTCAATACACAGTCTTTCTCTGCAACCGTGATCAGTCAGCCCTGACTGTGAGCTAGTCATGATTCTGTTTACCAGGGATGTTGAAACCGTCACCATGACTGACTTAATGAAGACTATTAATAATTGATGTGACTCATGCCTGGACACCGAACCGAGACAAGCCCGGTCTGTCGTATGGGGGTGCTGACGGCATTACGGTAGCTGCTGTCTGGTTTGACTGTTGCAACATGGAGATGCACCTGGCAGGCAGAAACCATTGGAGGTAGAAAACATCTGACTGAGTAAACACACTTTCACAGACGTGTCTGTCTGTCTGTCAAGGCAGCTGTGCTGCTATACAGACCTGTCTGTCTGTCAGGGCAGCTGTGCTGCTATACAGACCTGTCTGTCTGTCAGGGCAGCTGTGCTGCTATACAGACCTGTCTGTCTGTCAGGGCAGCTGTGCTGTTATACAGACCTGTCTGTCTGTCAGGGCAGCTGTGCTGTTATACAGACCTGTCTGTCCGTCAGGGCAGCTGTGCTGTTATACAGACCTGTCTGTCCGTCAGGGCAGCTGTGCTGTTATACAGACCTGTCTGTCCGTCAGGGCAGCTGTGCTGTTATACAGACCTGTCTGTCCGTCAGGGCAGCTGTGCTGTTATACAGACCTGTCTGTGTGTAAGGCCCTGTCTGTCTGTGTGTAAGGCCCTGTCTGTCTGTGTGTAAGGCCCTGTCTGTCTGTGTGTAAGGCACTGTCTGTGCTATTTTTCACACTTAAATCCAATGATGTGATGGTTTTTTCCTTTTTTTCTATCTTTCTCTTGCTTTCTCTCGCTTTCTCTCATTCTGTCTCGCTCTCTCTCGGTTGCTTCCTCTCATGTCTTTTCCCCGCTCAGTTTGTCTGGTGGCTTCCTCTCTAGCTCCACCCTGGAACGTCATGGAGGAACATGTCTTTTAAGAAAGCATGAGGGAACGAAGGATGACACCCCCTGATTGGCCATTCTCCTGGAACCTCTCCGGCGTTATGTGTTTGAGGACATAGCAGTTCCATGCAGAACCAACTTTCTCTGAGAGGAGGAAAGGCAAAATAACACCAGACCATAAAAATGACCTGTGAGCAAAACGATGTAGGAGCACAGAAAACATGTTCATGGCTGTTGTTGAATAGGGGTATATAAAAAAGAACATGGAAAAGGCTCTAATTTCAAGGTATAAGATATGGATATTTTGGTTGCTTTCTGCTTCTTTGAATGTTGATTCTGGTCAAGACTTTTTAGTTAATATTTTTTTTACGTCCCTCTTTTAGAAAACCACATTACTCTTCTTCAAATGTGTCATTTTTTCTATGGAATTTAACAGCATTTGTTGTGCATGGTTTGTTTAACTTTGCGATCAGTGGCTTTTTTTTTGGGGCATTCTTTTAAACGTGAAAATCTTGATCTCAGCGTGATTTTGTTACCGTGTTCTTGCCCAGGAACGTTCAGACAGTGACCTCCAGACCCACCCTGCCTGCCGGTCTCTCGCCCTCTGCCATGTCTCTTTCCCTGACCGTCTCTCTCTCTGTGCCTGTCTGTCTCTCTGCCTGTCTGTGTGTCTCTGTGTGTGTTTCTGTCTGTCTTTGTCTCTTTTTTTTCTCTGTATTACTGACAGAGAGATTAAGAAACACACATGTTTTATATTCTACACAAAGCACTACATTTCCAAAGTACACACAATCCTGAGATTCGGTAAGACCGCAAGAGTTTGTGTGTGTGTGCGTGCAACTGGGGTATGCATGCTAGCATGCTATTGTAAACCACAATCAGACTGACCTGGGCTCTACCAACTAGCTGAGAGAAACAGAGAAACCGCATTTATCCTTCATCCTCACACAGTGGTGGTGATAGACATGTTTTCTGTCCGTCTAACTGAAGGGGTCTTGACGACGCCCTGCCTTTTCCTAAATAAGAAATGGACGAGTGGATGATCTAAACATCAGTCTGACGGTGTCGCCCATTCGCTAACGTGAGTGACCTGAGGCCCCTTGTCTCACTAAGCATCTGAATAGCAATAACTCTAAAAGTAACGTGACTCACTCGCATGCTGGCAGAGTAAACAGGCCCCTGTGACAAAATGAAACCGAAAGACTTCTCAAGCTTTGATTCGGCGGTTGAACGAAAAAGGCTTCTAATGGATCACCTAGCAGTA
Source organism: Esox lucius (assembly GCF_011004845.1). Lineage (NCBI taxonomy): Eukaryota > Metazoa > Chordata > Actinopteri > Esociformes > Esocidae > Esox > Esox lucius. The sequence continues at coordinate 4,763,592 of NC_047586.1, read as the reverse complement.
GCCATGAGCAGTGGCTGTTAGAGGGAATGGTACTGGTGTTCGCAGGTGACAGTGAGACTTGCCCTCCTGTCTGTCTCCTTCACCGTCTGTCTCCATGCCTGTCTACCTTCCTGACTGTCTGTCTCTACTTCCTCTGACTGCCTACCTGTCTGTCCTGCTGATCTCTGTGTGTTTACCTGTCTGTCTCACTGTCTCTGTCTACCTGTCTGTGTCCCTGCCTGTCTCACTGTCTCCACAACTCTCTATAGGTCACTTCAAAGCAGAAACAAATATTTTCTGCCTTGAAGCGACCTGTAGCATTATTAAGGCTGTTAGTTTGCTGTAGTTTTCTCCTGAAACTCTCCGCAGTCTCTCAGACCCGGGACGAAAACACATTTGAGTATCTAGTATTTAAAATAGAAGTACCTGGGTTATATGCGTAGGAATGTATCGGTCAGGATATGTTCGTATTTTTAGCTCAGTTCCCATATTCAACTGCTCAGTACACAACTCAACACTGACTTAAGTCCTGTGTTTTGGTTGTCGCCATGTTAGTGTTTCAACCTCACTATATCCCTTTATGACATGAAGGCTCATCCCCAGCCCGACATCCCCATCGTCCCAGTGAGTGAGAACCCTGCATGGGATGGCTTTTAGGCAGGCTGATGTGTCTTAGGTCAGGGTTGGCCTGAGTTTCAAAGCAGTGTGATTAATCGCACAAGCAGGCTAATGTGTGTAAGGTGTTTCTACTCTAGTTCTCTGTGTGTGTGTGTGTGTGTGTGTGTGTGTGTAAGGTGTTACAGCTCTGCATTAATCTCCTGCTGATTCTCACCAGACCAACAGTGGAGAGGTCAGGAGTGCAACTCCCATGAGGCCTATTCTCTCTCCCTTCTCGGCATCTTCACTGATCTTTGTTGGATGTCTGTATCTGACACAGACTGTCTCTCCCCCTCTCTCTGTCTCCCACTCTCTCTGACCTCTCCTCCCCCAGTCTCTCTTTGCCCCCCCCTGTCTCCCCCCTCTCCCTCTGTCTCCCCCTGTCTGTCTTTCTCTTCTGAAATCAAAGTGAGTATTGCACGTTGTTACTCTCTCTGACTCTGCTCAGTCTCCCACTCACTCTGAGCTACAATACAAACCCACACCCAGAGTAAACATGTCATGACGACACCCTTTGGCTTCCTCATTGCTCACTTTGACGGCGTCACAAAATCCCAATTCAGAAAGTACCCGCAAACCTCAACTTTCATGTGTTTTCATTAGGATTGAGATTTTGGTCTACTTTCTGAATTGACTGTTTTTGAACTGGACTTCAGGCCGTCCGTGATTCACTGGAAATGACAGGGAAAGACGTCAAAAACGATGCCCCCGGATTGTTTCTGTTACTGGGTGTTGAAAATCAGCCGGAAAAAAAATGTATCACACACAAAGCTTTGGACTCCCCTGTCTTTGCCCAGTGGTCTCTCCTCCCCCTTCCCTCTGAGTCTTGGTGCAGCCCCCCCCCCCCCTAAGAGTGACAACAGCGTGGGAGTTAAAGTACACTCCCTGCGGCCTGTTTGAAGTGAAATAAAAGTTCAGATGGCGGGTGGGGGCAGGGGATTGTGGGGGAATGGACTGGGGAACAGGGCTTAGCGCGGAGAGTCCTGCTGGTCCCAATGGGACTGCAAAGTTTCCTGGGTGACGTCGCCCGTGTGAGGAAGAATTTTGTGAGGGGGAGGGAGGGAGGGAGAGCGCAGGCCTGCCGACCTGACCAGGAGTGTAAGGAGAAGCAGAGGACTAGTGGGTGGGTGGGGGGGGTGGCTGGGTGGGTGAAAGAGGTACATAAAGAATGGAGAATGTGGGCCTTAGGGGGCACTGTACTTGTCTCTGTTATCAAAGTCTCTCTTTTGCGAGGAGGCCCTTGTCTATTCCACTCTGTCAACACTCTCACGAAGGAGAATGACAGCATTCATTACCACTGACTGACGCCTGAGTGTTCCTCTCCCCTCTGGGTTCATCCTCTTGCTCTGATCAGGGCTGACTGGCCCCAGGGTTCAAGGTGAGGTCAGCTGACCGGTGGGTAGAAACCCTAGGATCAGATGGTTTACAGGGTGACACTGTAGTAATATCAAATGCCTGAACACAGGTGGTAGGTTTTTATGATCCCAGGTCCTTGTTTGTTGAATTCACTTCCAAATAATACATTCCTCACCTTTTGTGTGTGTTATTGTACATCCTAATTCTACTTTCTAGCAATATCAGGAGTTTGAATTGTTCATATTCATGAAGTGGTGAGCAAATGTCTGCGGAGCGAACTAGGTTTTCTTTTTAGCAGGGCTTTGCTCTTGTCATTTTTTGTGTTTTGTTTTTTTTGTTCTCCAGCCTGCTGGTGACCAGCAAACCATTTGACAATTTGCAATCACAATGATTTGATGTACAGAGCGACTCGGTCGTTTAAATTTCCAAACCTGGTACAGAGTTTAATTATTTTTGTGAGCAAGTGACTCAAATGTAATCTTGAGTGTCTGCAGCCTGCAGAGCAGTGAAATAGGATGGTTAGACTTTCTTCTACCGATGCAGATGTGTATTTAAATCAGCCGACGGTTTGTCGGTTCTGCAGTGAGAGGAGACAGTTGGCCTGCGTTGACCCACGTGCCTGGCCAGCCGACTGGAGTTCCCGTTTTGAAGTGACAGTTTGAAAAATGGATGAATACACCACGACTGGTCGTGTATAGACCTATGCCACAGTACGGGGTTACGCGCGCACCATGCCCACAGAGATAATAGGCTATTGAATGAACAGGGATTATATGTAATCTATGTCACTCTATGATTTATAGCCGACCAATAAAAATCGTAGGTTTCTGACTGCTAAGTAATTAAATATACTTTCACTCCTGATTTTATTACACCACTTATTGACTGAAAGAAGTACATCTCTCACATAATTACTGGGTGTGTCTCGCAGAGGATGAAACATTGATTGCATGTTACTGGAAGACTGTCTCCTCTGAGATGCAGCGTGTCTGACAGAGAAGAGGACTAGAGGTAATAAACGGGACCGTTGCTGCGTAGAGGCTAGATGTTCCGTATGCCGTGTCCAAAATGGCCGCCTTTCTCCTATGCAGTGCGCTACTCCTGAATGGGGATTGTTGGGGAAGTAAGATCTAATGTTAGGGATTTTTTTTGGTGGGCGTCTGCCTGGCCCTTTGGCCCCGCTAAACATGCCTTGTCAACTACGGTGGTGGTGGTGGTGGTGGTGGTGGTGGGAGATACCAAGTTACAGGAATAGCGCCATCAGCTATAGACTACTGATGGAGGGAGCTCCGAAAGGGCTTCGACCTGACTTGAAAGTGCACGAGTAAGCCACTTACCGAGTGCTGTGGAGATACTTCCAAGATGCAATGGATGGAATGCGCCTGGGAAAAAAGGCAGTCAGTCTCTGAGGTTCAGAAGCTCGGTCAGGAAGCGTCTCGTAGTCCTGCTCGCGACTCCTGTCCCGGGACTGCAGATGCAATCATTTACGTTACGTCTTGGGCTTTAAATTGACATTACCCCGAAAGATAAATCGAGAGTGTGTTGAGGGCTGAAAATGTCAGTGCAGCCACTTCGGTGGCCGATGTCAGTTTCCACTGTCTTTTCATAGGCTGTATCATGTAGCCCGTACAAAATATTTAGCTTCCCAAAGCAGAATAATAACTGCAGGCTACCATTTTCGTTTTCTACCTCAGTCACCCTTGATTACTAGGCATGGTAAAACGTCGCCCATTTGGACGTGCATTTCACAATCTGACAAATGGAAATATTGGTGCTGTACACTTATGTTTTAGCGTGCATTTTTAAACAGATTTACCATGGAACCTTGTGTGAGTCAAATAAGCAGTCTCTGGCTCGCCAAAATGACTGAGAAAGCCCATCAGTAGGCTACTTTCCCAGGGGCATTCGGGCATGCCATGAGCCGCGGAAACTCATCCATCTCCCAGTAGAATGAACAGGTGCCTCTACCCAATGGCGTCAGATCGGGGATGAAAGGGGTGCTAAGTATATAGGGCCCTAACGTGTAGAGGGGCCCTCAACGTGTTTGAGTCTTGAATAAAGAGGGGAGGGGCCCTCAGAGACAGCCAATGTACACCCCTGCCTCAACCGCTCCGTCCACTCTGGTCATGCATATGACGAATGCAACGCTGCAGTCGTACTAGCCCATTTCATTTTTCAGATGTTTTAGTTTCACTGTGGCCACTGTTTTGTTTTAACTCTTTGGTCCATAAAAAAACTACACTCATGCCAGTGGTTGGTGCGGCCGTCAGGAATCCACCTTAGTCAATCAGTAATGTCCACACCCTGCCGTCTGTAATGAGAACATTCCTTAGAGTTCTCCTCCGAAGGCAGTGTGTGCTGTGTGGAGGAGAGACTCTACATAGCCTTTAGTCATCTCTCTCTCCCTCTCTCTCTCTCTCTCTCTCTCTCTCTCTCTCTCTCTCTCTCTCTCTCTCTCTCTCTCTCTCTCTCTCTCTCTCTCTCTCTCTCTCTCTCTCTCTCTCTCTCTCTCTCTCTCTCTCTCTCTCTCTCTCTCTCACACGTGTGCACGTGCGTGCGCGCACACACACACACACACACACACACACAGACAAACTTCACATGGCCTTTAGTCATCACCCACACATACACTCTCACTCACTCACAAACACCCACACACACACACACACACACACACACACAGAAGAGAGTCTTTACACAACCTTGAGTCATTGAAGTGACAGCAGAACCACAGGCTTCATACATTACCACATAGAGACTGGCCGGCTGGATGTTCTCTGGGCTAAATTGAGACCCCTTCACCTCATCTGTGTCTGAGCGTCTTTTAGGCAATTTGGGGTTTCCAGTCCCTCTTGACTTAAAGGCCATTTCCTTTGTCCAGGGTTAATGTGTTCAAGGCGGCAACTGACATGGCAGTTGATTGTTATTTTAAGACTAGATTGCAGAATTGGGTGAGAATGGGTGACCAAAAAGTGATCCCTTCCCCGAATGATCCTCAGTCCAGTGATACAAAACTCAACCTTAGATAGGAATTTGAGGGAACGCAGTTCGCAGCTAAGTCATCCTTTCTGAAGAGGAGTTGTGTGGTTTCTAACTATATAATGTGAAGTCATGTGTAGTTTCTAACTATATAGTCTGAAATCTTGTGTGGTTTCTAACTATATAATGTGAAGTCATGTGTAGTTTCTAACTATATAGTCTGAAATCTTGTGTGGTTTCTAACTATATAATCTGAAATCTTGTGTGGTTTCTAACTATATAATCTGAAATCTTGTGTGGTTTCTAACTATATAATGTGAAGTCATGTGTGGTTTCTAACTATATAATGTAAAGTAATGTGGTTTCTAACTTTGTAATCTGAAGTAATGTGTGGTTTCTAACTATATAATGTGAAGTAATGTGTGGTTTCTAACTATATAATGTGAAGTAATGTGTGGTTTCTAACTATATAATGTGAAGTAATGTGTGGTTTCTAACTATATAATGTGAAGTAATGTGTGGTTTCTAACTATATAATCTGAAGTTGTGTGGTTTCTAACTATATAATGTGAAGTAATGTGTGGTTTCTAACTATACAATCTGAAGTTGTGTGGTTTCTAACTATATAATGTGAAGTAATGTGTGGTTTCTAACTATATAATGTGAAGTAATGTGTGGTTTCTAATTATATAATCTGAAGTAATGTGTGGTTTCTAATTATATAATCTGAAGTAATGTGTGGTTACTAACTATATAATCTGAAGTCCTGTGTGGTTTCTAATTATATAATCTGAAGTAATGTGTGGTTACTAACTATATAATCTGAAGTCCTGTGTGGTTACTCACCACATAATCTCATTCCCAGACGCATCTGCCTGGAGGGTCTGGTGAAACAATGTGTCAGAGTTGGCCTTTTGCGTGGTGGGGTCATTGGTCTGAGCCGCTAACTTGAGTACACTGCAGTGTGACTGAGTCCGGCCCACTGCTCTTTCAGTGAAAGCTCTCCTTTCTTTCAACACTTTCTTGTCCAAGAAAGTGTAAAGATACTTGGAAAAATGCCTGGCCTGCATAACACAGTAAGAAAGTAGTGAGAAATTCTGGCACAATTTACATTGGTTTAACAATCAATAATCTCCCTCAAGAACTTCCCACAGTGTTTTGAACACCCAAGCTTGTTGTACAAATTTTCTGGGACAGCTGGTTCGCTTGTTTTTGTGGGACAGCCAGTTAGCTTGTATTTGTGGGACAGCTGGATAACTTGTATTTGTGGGACAGCTGGATAGCTTGTTGTGGGACAGCTGGTTTGCTTGTTATTCTTGTGGGACAGCAGATTAGCTAGTTGTTGTTGTGGGACAACCGGTTAGCTTGTATTTGTGAGACAGCCGGTTAGCTTGTTATTGTTTTTGTGGGACAGCTGGATAGCTTGTTGTTGTTTTTGTGGGACAGCTGGATAGCTTGTTGTTGTTTTTGTGGGACAGCTGGATAGCTTGTTGTTGTTTTTGTGGGACAGCTGGATAGCTTGTTGTTGTTTTTGTGGGACAGCTGGATAGCTTGTTGTTGTTGTTGTGGGACAGCTGGTCAGCTTTTTGTGGGGTAGCTTTATGTTCTGGGCCAACTGGTATCCAGGCTTATACAGCTCAAGAAAAATTGTTGACCACACCTTTTTCTTTCCTTTCCAAAACAGTCAAAAAGGAAGATTTTGAGTGAGGACCAGAATCGTTCAATTTGCAGTGGTCTCTTAATTTGAACCCTTCTGTTCCTCGCTCAAAACCTTCCTTTTAGACTTTTTTGGAAAGGAAAGAAAGGTGCAGTAAATTTTTTTCCAGAGCTGTATGTGCTGTGCAATAGTTAGGTTAGGTTACTCGGCATATTCTGAAATCTGTTGTTAGTGGAGTATTCAAGATAACCTTTATTATGTTGCTGAGTTTTTCCATGTCTAGTGAATGGGGAGCAACATGGCTCCTCCATCTCAGCCAAAGGTCCAATGTCAGCCCCCAGCAGAACTGTAGACGCTAGTTTACTTGGTTGTGCTGAGCTAAAGGACAACCAGGGGGACTCTTGGGAAGGTATTTGACTTCTAAGTGATACTAAGCAACTGATTACACTTCTCAGGGTGGCCAGACCAAAACGTTTTCATGGAGAAGAGACTGAGAGGTGGCGCTAAGAGCTTAGTACTCAAACGGTATTGTTCTGCCTCTGATCGGGGAAATACCTAACTCTTTGACAGATTTCAGCTGTGCAGATTTCTTTTCTAGATTTTTTTTTTTTAACATTTTGCTTGAAGTTTGCTTACAGTGATTGGTCGGAAGGGTTATATTGCCATCTCTTCGCACTCTTTTTGCGTTTCGAAGGATAACAAGTATCCGAGCACACTACATTCAATTTTGGGACCTCAAAACTGTAATGGTCTTGTGAACTCACCTTGATGTTTCAGTCATTTAGAAGATTCTCTTTTCCAGAGAGATGTACAGGAGCATTTAGGGTTAAGTGCCTTGCTCAAGAGCACAGCCTTCCAAAAAAATATTGATAACAAAATATTGTTACGGGCCAACGCTGTAACCTTCTCCCACCACTTGTCTAAGATTAACACTGATACTATGAATTCCTGTTTCCTAACACGCGTACACACACACACACACACACACACAAAATTCCTCCTGTGCATGTGTAGTTTTTAGTTTCTGTTGGCCTTTGCTGGATTCCTGAACTTGTTTGACAATTAGATGCTTAGTCTCATGCCAGACAAAATCTCAACTCACTCAACTCTCAATTGCATTTGTTTTAAGCCTCAATACAAAGCTGTCAAAATGTTGTCCATTTAGGTAAGCACATCCCACTGCTCACAGTTGTTGCTTAGTTCAGAGAGCTCATTCAGTGTGCCATACACTACCAAGCACGATTTCTCAATTTACAATGGAAGTGTTCAAACGTTATATTTACACCAATGTATCTGAAGTACGGTAAATAAAATGATGCCGGGTAAAAACATGCCTGGCTGTGTAAGGACCCTGGCTGAATCCCACACAATGCAGGCTAGAAGTCAAGGGTAGTGGGTAAGACCAGAGGTTCTGTTTGTTTATCGATCAAAACAGAGATGGCTGCCATACCGCCGTGACACTGACGCGCACGTACGCGCACACACACACACACCCCAGTATGAAGCCCAGAGGCCCAGTAGCCCTATTATTTGTGTATCACCCTCTTCCCCATGGAGTGGACTACGACAAGTGGTAGCTGCTTGTTCGTCTCCATTGCCTCCATCGCACGTTTAGGGTTATGGTTAGGGTTAACCGTGACATTTTAAATGACTCACATTGTCAAAGGTAACACATCACGGCACAGTCCAACCCAGAGATCACCTCTAGCCCCCCGTCCGTCCGTCCGGGGTCAGGGTTCAACGGTATCCACACGCATCGGACCCTGTCCAAATGGACAGCCCTGATGCGCCGTGACTAATTCGCTGGTGGCCACATTGCGCCGTCTGAGGGCGTCTCGCCTGAGAGCGAATACCCCTGTGCACGTGAAGGCTAGTTCACAGTGCGAGTGGGTGGTGTGTAAGTGCCAGTGTGAGATTACCACGGGCTGTAATAGTGCACGGGCTGTAAGAGTGCACGGGATGTAATAGTGTGTGTGGGTGTTTGCAAGTGTGTGTCATAGTTGGGTGTGTGTCTGCGCGTTTGTGTGTATATGTCACAGTGGGGTGCGTTTGTTTGTGCGTGCGTGCGTGAGTAGCCCTATGTTAGGGGTTTTAGATAATAGATGTCCGGTCTTCTGTCCAAATAGAGCCTGTTTTGCTGAAATGATTGGGGCAGTTCTGGGAGTAGCAGATGTCCATGGATACATTAATCAGGAGTCTGCTTGTGTGCGATTAACCATGGGTGCTTAAATGCAATTGTGTGTGTGCGTGTGTGTGCGTGTGTGTGTGTGCATGGGTGTACGTAATTGTGACATGTGATACGCTTAACTGTGATGTGTGGTCTCACCTAGCTGTCAAAAGAATGAATGCTCTGACTGTAAGTCGCCCTGGGGAACATCTGCTTAATGGCTAAAATGTAAATGTGTTTGTACCTGCTTGTGTCTGCCTACACTCAGTGCGTAGGGGGTTTTATGTGTTTTGCTTCAGTGGGCGATTCCATCGTCATGGAAATTACATTTGCACGCACAGTATGTTTGACATCGCCAGTCTACAACATCGCCATGTCACTGGTGGATTATCTATGAGGCAATGTAAAAGGGAGAACGTGTTTGCTGTGTTTAGAAATACATGGCCACGAAACACATGGCCTCTGGTGGCTGTTTTAGCATGGGCAGCACCATTGTCATTTAACATTTAATGTAGTCAACTGTGGGGGCAGGGTTAGAGAACATGGATAGAAGTGTGTGTGTGTGTGTGTGTGTTAGCTCTTCTCGTCACCCCCCTGGCAATAGTTATCATCTCATCTTGATGATGGGGCTCTGGAATGCTGAGAAAGTAGGGCAGGGCTGAGGGCACACAGTGAACGTTGTTTATAAAGGAGCACAGGGCTAGGCAGGACAGCGAGAGGGCCAGGAAGTGAACTGACTGGCTGGCTACATGGCTGACTGGTTGGATGGATGCTTGGCCCTCTGAGTTACTGCCACGAAGTGCATACAGACTGATCTTTAACAGTTCTGCTACCGGCCTCAAAGGACTCTGACATCATGCGCTATGCCACCGCTGGCTCAGGGTGACCACATTTTCAAACCCCCAAACTGGGACCCTTGTGTAACCGCACGTCAATGCACGCGCACGTGTATGCGCTTGTGCACGCATGTTGGTTTTTCATTGCGTGCTTGTGGTTGGAGGAGCGGGGTGCTTTGAGCATCGATGAGAATTGTTGCTTTGCTCCGCATTTCAACGCAGTTGTTTGTCTCCGACTCGTATGTGGAAACATTACAGTATTAGGTTATTATTGAGGTGGTGAAAACCGGGACAATTTGGTAGTGAATGTCGAGACCCAGGCAAACCGGGACGTCTGGTCACCCTAGGCTAGCTGTATTACGCCAACAAGCTATCTCCCTGCTAAGGCAGCTTAGGCTGCTAAGCAATGATGTTGCTAGGGCTAGCTGAATCACGCTAACAAGCTGTGACACTGTTTTGGCTGGCTGAACCATGCTACTAAGTTATGTCGCTGCTAAAGCTAGCTGAATCACACTAACAAGCTATGCTGCTGCTATGGCTAGCTGAAACACGTTAACAAGCTATGCTGCTGCTAAGGATAGCTGAATCACACTAACAAGCTATGCCCCTGTTTTGGCTGGCTGAATCATGCTACCAAGTTATGCTGCAGCTAAGGCCAGGATGAGGGTTTCAGTCTGTCTGATCTTGTCATGTGATGACACATTTTAACAGCAGAACACCAAGACAAAACAAAGTGATTTTCTGTTGACTGTGTTGGTGTGCTGCTCTGTCAGATCTAGCCATTACTGACTTAATTTGAAAAAACAATATACTAGCCATGGACCTTCTTTAGTTCTATACTCAATGCAATACATCTAATATGTTTTAAAATGTAGGCTAATATAATCTGAGATAGGTACATACATTTTGGAGTTTTTAAATGAAATGTCTGTAGATTTTGTTTGATTCTTGAAGAATGTAACTTTGATATTCAACATCAGCTTACTTCAACACTGTCCTTCTCCATTCCTCAACTACTAAATTAATCAGTGGGCATTGTGACTTTGATACTTACAAATCCCAGATTTTCCCTTTTTAAAGAGAGAAACTGTTTATTTATTTTTACGTTTTGGAACGCAGACAGAAATCCCTAATGCCTTTTAAATGAGTTGTAACTCGTTCCTTCTCGTCCTTCCCTTGCCAGCAGAGCCAGGCAGGATCCGCGGAGAGAACAAACTACGATGCTGGCTGAAACGGAACGTGTTTGTTTTTTCTCCTCCTCGGATTTCAGAGAATGTTTGCGTTTTCTTTCGTTCGTCTGTGGTAATTCCACGTCAAGAGCACAATGACAGGACTCATTTCACATAACCTAGGAAAGGCTATTTAAGTAACAGTGAATGATATCTGTATTTTTTCCAGGCATCACTCTCTTCCTTTGAACTTCCCTGCTGTGGCAATGACTGCTGCACGTGGGCATGTGTGTAAGCTTAAGGTGTAGCCAGGGAGTGTTGTGACCCCCAGGGAGTGTTGTGACCCCCAGGGAGTGTTGTGACCCCCAGGGAGTGTTGTGACCCCCAGGGAGTGTTGTGACCCCAGGGAGTGTTGTGACCCCAGGGAGTGTTGTGACCCCAGTTAAGAAAGCAATTATATTCATAGGCAATCAGAACACACCAGTACATATGTACAAATACAAAACACCACATTGTCCTCCGGGTAATCTGTTACTCAGATTTTTATACATTTTTCTCATACAAACAAATCTCCATTTTACATTACCTTTGTGTAATTTAGTGGATGCTCCTATTCAGAGCGAATTACAGTAGTACATACGTGTATTTACTACTTTCAGTTAACTCTCTGTTACATCTCTCTGTTACATCTCATACACAAAGACAGTTGATAGCCCATGTCTCTTGTTACTGCCCAGTCAGTCTGTCAGTCCAGTCCTCTCAAGTCACCACAATCTACTTGTCGTTTCCTCCCTCCTATTGGCTGTTTTGTAATGAGGATGAAAATAAAGGTTCTGTGAGGTGGCTGTATCTGTCACTCCCCCTATTCTCCAGTTTTTGGTTTTGCCCATTCCGGCTCCCAGGCTAAGCTCCATTCCCAGGCTGACCACTGGTGTTGACATGGGGGTGATCAGGGCCCAGCTAAAAATAGACCAGGAATGCCGGGAAGAATGCACGCAAGCCTTCAAGATCCCTCTTCAGAGAGCGGGCAGAGAGGTTGGACAATACCAACCCACTCCCCTTTTCTATGTCGTTTTTTCTTCTTCTACACCTTTCTCCCTTTTTTTACTGTCTACACACACGCCACATGAAGTTCCCTCCCTCGCTCAGACTTTCTTCTCCCCTCCATCCGTCCCCTTCGTCTCTACCTGTGAAAACAGGATGGCGGAGCTTGGCTCAGTGTCACAAAAGTAAGAGTGACCTGAACGGAGCGCCAACTGTCGGTCACAACGGGAAGACAGAGGAGAGGTGTTGGATAGTCAGCTCGTGTGTCTGACTGACCGCCATGTTGTTGACTTTGAGTCGCCCCCTGAAAGAGATTGGCGAAGAGTGTGCAATGTTAACTTGGACACTGATATTTTTGGGCGGGGGATTTGTGGTCCACTGGTGACATCCTCATGTTCCGTGCTCACATGTGGCTCACCGCTGGAGACCGGGGTTCAAAACCTGAGCCCTTCTCTGTGTCTCCATTTCACTGGTCTCTCTCCACAGTCGATGAATGCCTTGCAAAGAAATATAAGTAAATGAGGGTGGGTGTCAAAAAATTTTGTATTAACCTATACATGTTATAAATTGTTATACATTAATGTGTGCATTAATGTTTTTCCTCTTATTTATATTTTGTCTCATTAGTTTCCAGTTGCCATGGCAAAGTAAACACATTTTTCTAATGCAAATTACACTACTGAAATTGAAACAGGAGGGAGAGAGAGTGTGTGTGTTGGAGAACTGGGGAGGAAAGAGGTTCAAGATTTTCTGAGGTGTCTGTTGTACATTAACAATGAAGTTACGTAGAGAAGCAGGCGGACTCTGGGATTAGCATAGCCTGTTTAACATGTTATTCAGACAGGATGCTCTTGGCCTGTTAATGACATACTTCATTAAAATCCACAAAAAACATTTCTTATTTTTTAAAGGTTTTGTATATGTATCGACAATGAGGATACAAATGGTTTTCTCCACACAGTGAGGTTGACCATGAATGAATCTCTTTAAACCGCCAGGTAGACCACCTGTTTCACCTCAATAACCACCAGGTAGACCACCTGTTTCACCTCAATAACCACCAGGTAGACCACCTGTTTCACCTCAATAACCACCAGGTAGATCATCTGTTTCACTTCAGTAACTACCAGGTAGACCGCCTGTTTCACCTCAGTAACTACCAGGTAGACCACCTGTCTGTCTTCAGTAACTACCAGGTAGTCCACCTCTACCTTCAGTAATAACCAGGTAACACATTTGTAGGGGTTGTCTTTTTGAGCCAAATGAAGGGGTTTAGGTTGGTTAACCCTGCTCTTGCTTTATGGTGAACTTTCACTTATGTACCGATCTAGGAACAGCAGTCCCTCCCTACTAATCTTTAACGATTTGTGTGGAAAAATACAAAACTTTCCCAAGATTACTGTCATAGGGAAAACCTGTCCTATGATTGTTGGATACCCAGTGGAGCTGGGACTTTCCCCTAGGTACAGATCTGGGATCAGTTTCCTTTCCCTCCAGGATGGCGCCTGTAGAACGTCCACTATACCTTCAACCATTTTTCCTAAACACAGACACCAGTCCAATGTAACAACGCTCTTTGATCAATAGTTCAAAACTTAACCATGTAAAGTTATGGTATACTAACATCCCCTATCCTTGTAGTACAGTGAAATTCCCTATCGTTGTAGTGTAGTAACATCCCCCATCAGGGGGTATGCAGTCTAACTGTTCATTGAGCTTAATGTTTCATTAGTGCCTTAAATCTGAGGGCTCTGCTTTCTCTGCCTATTTCACAGTATTGTACAGAACTTCTGAAACTGTTCTGGTTTCAGCACTGAATATAGGTTACTTACAGCATGAAGCTAATAGTTCACCATGTGTTGGCCTCCAACTGTGGGACTATAGGAAACCAGCCTGCCTTTGGGCACATTCTGTGGGACTAGGAAAACAGCCTGCCTTTGGGCACATTCTGTGGGACTAGGAAAACAGCCTGCCTTTGGGCACATTCTTCTCTTCACTTTTCTGTTTTATGAAAGATTGAGTGGGCTGATATAGCCTGGAGCCCCGCGTTCTTTATTAGCCTGACACCCTCTCTGCTACAGTAGTTCTCTATCTCACACACACACACATATACATACACACACACACACACACACACTCTTGACGGCCCATTTCTGGTTATTCTCCATCACTGCCAGGTCCAACTATCAGTCTGGTGTCAGTCAGCCCCCACTGTCCATCCTCCAACTCTGTCAATCTTTTTGTTTTATTTTCCACGCCCTCCACCTCTGACCTTTCTCGTGCAGCCGCCCACCTGACCACTGTATGCTTGTCTTCCCTCATTGGCCGCGCGTGTGCTGAGGATGCATTAGGAGGGTTCTGCGAGAAGCGCGCATGCGCGCATGCACGCTCATGCGCAAGATTGGAAATGGTGACCCCTCTCACTCCTGAAAGTAGGTCTGTGTTTCGTAACATAGGTTTTTTTGCATATGATGGAAAAAGTTTAAAGAAAAAGTAGTTTCAAGAACACCTGCGAGAACATTCTTTCTAGAAAGGACATAGAGTGCTTAGCCTGTTGGATTTGGACTGTCGTTTGATTGTAAACGGTATCCCCAGCACTGCGGAGTGCAGCTGCAGTCATTCTCTATTGACTTCAGTCTTAAAACACTTTGTTTGTCAACTAGCTATGGCTACTTGGGTCAATTTTGACATTTTTGTCAACAGTAAAATAACGCATGTATCAATTACAATTATTACTGGGAACAAAGCCCCATAAAAGGTATGTCTTATCACGTGCTTATCATTTCAGGTATGTGTAGTGAAGCTGAAATGGCAGGGCATAGTTTTGGACCTCAACATGGTGATCTCTAACTTTGTTGGTGTCAAGTTTCAGTGGATTATTTTCATTGATGGAAGCAAACTGAAATCAATGATCAATTGCTGCCAAATACATCAGGATGGAGGGCATTTGAATGACTAAATCTCAATCCCAAAGTATTTTTTATTTATTATATTCTGCTTCTTTCTTTCAGCCTGGGCAGGCCAGTCAGGGAGCCATGGTCAGGAGACATGACTCAGAACCCAGTGGCAGGGAGGGAACCAGAAACATTCATGGCTACTAGATATAGGTGAGTAACCAGTGATGTGTACATTATATTGACACACCTTTATTGTACGTCTGACTGATTCCATCCTGAACAGACTACTTGAAGAAACCTTGCCCTGGAATAAACCTGAAAAGGATTGTGCAGGAACCAGGTAAAATGGGGTTCTTTGAAGGATGTCATAGGCTAAATCCACAGTTTTAATTTAAAGAACCCCTAAAATAAGCCCCGGGAAACCTTTAATTTTAGGACTAGAAGGAAGATGCTGTATGAAGGTCAGGCAGGCTAGTTTAGTGGAGCTGCTACAGCAGTCTGCCCCCTGCTGGTCAACAAGGGGCAAGACAATCCAAAGTGCAATGTCATTGATTTGCAGCCCACCAACCGCGGATACATTTTCCAGTTCAAATGGTTTCATTTGAAATGCAGCCAAGTTTTGTTAGAGCCATGGCTTCAGCGTTACGCCACCTCCTCTCAACACACACAAGGCACACTGACACAGTCTCCATTTTTCCATTTCAGTCTGTGATAATATTGTCAATACTTCATTCTCCATTTTGTTTTTTTTCCTTCAGAGATCTTTCTAAAGCCAATGCTGCTGTAGTTGTTCATTTCTGTCCTCCCACTCTCCCGGTCACCCTCTGTCTCTTTCTCTCTCTTGCGCTCTCTCTGTTTCTCCCTGTGCGTGTAGAAATCAGATGGTGTTCTAACGAAGCCATGGGTAGCTACTGTAGCTGTCCTGACAAAGACTCCATCCCTGATACCCATCAAAGCAAATTCAAGGTGGGTCCTCGTTTTTTCTTCAGCTGTAATCCCTCTTCCCAATTCTGTCTGTCTTTCTCTCTCCTCTTTCTGTTTTATTCGCTCTCTCTCTGTTTTCCCCTCTTTCTCCACTCCTAAACAGCTCTTCCCTATGAATATCTATAAACTATTTTCAGGTATTTGTATGCTTTATTTGATAGAGACAATGGGGAAAGATAGAGGAAAACGGTTTTGCTGAAAGAGCAGTGGGCTGGATTCGAACCCACGTTGCAGCTGTACATTTGCTCCTGAGGGAGTGGCTAAAACTGCTGGACCACCCTACACCTCTGGACCACCCTACACCTCTGGACCAGCGGAGACCACTGGACCAGCGGAGACCACTGGACCAGCGGAGACCACTGGACCAGCGGAGACCACTGGACCAGCGGAGACCTCTGGACAACCCTAGACCTCTGGACAACCCTAGACCTCTGGACCAGCCTAGACCTCTGGACCAGCCTAGACCTCTGGACCAGCCTAGACCTCTGGACAAGCCTAGACCTCTGGACAAGCCTAGACCTCTGGACCAGCGGAGACCTCTGGACCAGCGGAGACCTCTGGACCAGCGGAGACCTCTGGACCAGCGGAGACCTCTGGACCAGCGGAGACCTCTGGACCAAACCTTGACCGCTGGACCAAACCTTGACCGCTGGACCAAACCTTGACCGCTGGACCAAACCTTGACCGCTGGACGACCTTCTGCCTACTTATCTTAGGGAGGGGCCTTCTGTAAATGTTTGTTTCTTCTTTCATTCACATGATGTGAAAGAATAAGGTAGCAACTTTTACCAAGGGCGTTTCAGGACTATTATTTTATTAATTCAACCTTATTTTACCTGGTCAGGACAGACTAAGAACAGAACCCCATTCACAGTAACAACCTTGGGATCAATTAGGTTTAACTGCTTGCTTAGGGACAGAACTTGACATTTCTTTACCATTGGCTGACACATTGTTTGTTCTTTTTCTGGGATGATATTTTGAAAAGTATTGACCTCACAGACTACTTGTCACATTTTCAGTGTGTCTGCTTTGAGGCGCGATTTTTGTCCATTTAGCTTAACTCTGCTAAGTTTTGTTATAACCAGTCAGCCAGGCATATGGATTCTGGGTTAAATAACTGATCTGGTTGTCAATTATCTGACTCTGCAAATCATTAACCAATCAGCCTGACCGTTTTGGTTTCTAGGCCAAAATCTATGCTGGGCTGTACAATATTGTTGTAGGCCAGAATCTATGCTCTTGTGTACTGTGTTGTGGGCTGGATACTGTGCTGTTCTGTACTGTCTTGTAGGTTAGATGCTATGCTGTTCTGTATTATGTTATAGGCCAGATGTTACGCTGTTCTGTACTGTTGTAGGCCAGATACTACGCTCTTCTGTATTATATTGTAGGCCAGATGCTACGCTGTTCTGTACTATGCTGTAAGGCCAGATACTACGCTGTTCTGTACTAAGTTAAGCACAAATATTAATCAAGATTGTCTGGCCAGTAACCAAAAGGTCAGTGTTTCCAATCCTATTCTAAAAAGTAACATTAATTATATTGTTGTGCCCGTGAGCAAAGTGTTTCACCCAAACGGCTCCAGTTAGTCTCGCTGTATAACAGCACCTGCTAAATGATAGAAATGTACAAATGTCATTATTAAGTTGTTGGCCAGATGCTAAGCTAGTCTGTATTATGCTGTGCTCTCATTCAGAACCCATATCACACACTTCCAGTCTAAAGTAAATCCACAATCGGTATCTCTGCTACCAACTTTAATTGTAAGTCCCGTTTAGGCAAATGCCTCCTCTACCTCAGCTCCCTCCTGAACATCCGCTGCTCCAACAGCACCCTCCGGTAGATATCTCTCTCCGGTCACTCCTAAAACCTAAACTGCCTTTGGTCGACATTCATTTTGGTTCGCTACCGCCAGCTAATGTAACAAACTGCAAAAAAGCCTTCAGGCTTGACACTTTTGTCAACACCTTACTTGTGTATTATTGCACCTGCTGAATTTACAAACCTGTATTCACCATCTGTATGTGTGCTGCTGTGTTTAATGAAATGTAATGTTGGTCCTTTATTATAGTGTTTACTTGTTCATTTGCACTTATTTCTTTACCATATCAAGTACTGACGGGGGGGGGTGTCTTTGGTGCAAAAAAAAAACAATAGATCTTGCCTTGCCTATGCACAATCTTATAAGGCTCAGTAGTTTTTTTCCTTGTTACCAAGACTGAGTAGCATTCATGGTTTTGCATTGGGTCATAGCCTACTATAATTGTTTTCTGTGGAGTGTGCACTGATAATGCAATTATTGCATGCTACAACTTAGTATACAATTAAAACAATTTATCAAAAGTGTGTTTTGTGTCCTTGCACAAATTGAATCTCAGATGGTCTGATTGGCAGTGCAGATATCTCTTATTTCACCTTTTTCTTTCTTTGTAACTATTTTTCTTAGTACAGCCTTTTTACTGGCTGCATGCCAGAAACACTATTAACAGGTATTTACTTGTCTGAAAAACGCACTGATGGTTTTCTCCTTTCTCTACCTCTCTCGTTCCCGCTCTCTAATGTACTTCTCCTCCACTACCTCCTCTCGCTATCTCCCCTCTACTAACTCATCTCTCTTCACGTCCCCTCCCTTCCTCTCTCTTGCCTCTTCTCCCTCCCCGTCTCCCTTTCATCCACTCTCTCTCTCTGTCTTTCTCTGTCCGTCTCTCTCCCTCGGTACCACGCGCTACGTATCCATATGTCAATCTAAATCCATTTATCCTGTCTTTTCCCAGGTGATAAATGTGGACGACGACGGTAACGAGTTGGGCGCGGGCTTGATGGAGCTGACAGAAGAGGAGCTCGTGCTCCACACCAGGAAACGTGACGCCGTCACGTGGCCCTACCTCTGCCTTCGCCGCTATGGTTACGACTCCAACCTATTTTCTTTCGAGAGTGGGCGACGATGCCAGACTGGGCAGGGTATGCAAAGGTTTTCTCGTTATATTGCTTTTCCTTTCTTTGTGCCCATTTATTTCTCACACTTGCTACCTCTGACTACTGTTCAGAGCGTATGAACAGTAATTAAAAGGTTGCTGGATGGAATCCCAGAGCCGGGCACACGGGAAAATAAAAAGACCGCTATCCGTAATTCTAGGTGAATTATTTTGTTGGATTTTTATATTGAGTCTCTTTCACACACCCCCTTTCTGTTATATTTAAAGGGCTTTATTGGAATGGGTATACTTTTTTTTTTTTTTTTTTTACATTTCCAAAGCAGGTGAAAAAAATAAGAAAATTGTAACAAAATCTATAGCTAATTAAATTCCAACTGTTACGCACTGATTTCTAGTGTCCAAATAGCTCAAGCGTGAACACAAAGTGAAAATAAATGAAGATACATATGATTGTCCTTTTATCATGTCAAAAGGTCTCAAATCTTGCTGCTGTGATTTGACATTTCAAAATGTCACTAGTTACAGGAGTTTCATTCTTTGTGGTAATCGGAGAGAAGTGTTTCTAATGAGGTCAAACATTTAGCAGGTTAGAAATTGCAACTCTGTTTCCACATCATTGTGTGGACAGTGTGCAAGTAGCCTGTTTTCTGAAGACTCAGGTTGTCTGTACATGGTAGCCCCTTTCCATAGTAAGGCCATTCTCGCTGAGTCTGTGGCTGACCCAAAATAAAGAAAAACCTTGAATTGGCAGAGTGGTCAGGAATTCGTCTGTTTAGGGCCAGGTTGATTCTTTCCAGTGTGTCAAATATTTATTTTCTCATGATTTGGTTGGATCAAACGGTGTTGCTCGTCTGGGGCTCTGTGGGGTCTGTTTATATTGAGCAGAACCCCAAGTCCTGCTTGCGTAGGAGAGTCTCCTCTAAGCTTTGCTATGGAACAATTTAGAATCACTTTCCATTAGGTGGGTTTAAAATATAACTGCTCTTTTCTACATTTTGATAGCTAATGGGCATGGTCCTAATTCCAACTGTGTATTATTTACTTGGAGTTTTGTGTGTTATTGTACATGTTGTACATTTATTATTGTGAGTTTCTATTGGGTGTTTATCCAGTTTTGTTAGTAAGTGGACCCCAGACTTTCCAACCATAGGGTTCTATGACCGATTGGAGAATTTTAAGCAGTATCCTGATCGGGTTGCTGATTTCTTTATGTTCTTTTGGCGGCATGGAAAGCCATTTCTGCCTTGTCTCTTACATCATTCACAGTCTTGCTTAAGCTGAGGTGCCGATGATTAGGCTGAAGTAGGTGAAACATCTCTCTCCTTGCAGGTATCTTTGCGTTCAAGTGTGCGCGGGCGGAGGAAATCTTCAACATGCTGCAGGACGTCATGCACAGCAACAGCATTAGTGTGGTGGAGGAAACGGTGATGGAGGCTAACCCTACAGGATCTACTGAGGTGGAGCTTCCCTGCACACCATGCTCTCCTACCAGTAAGTCTTGAGATAAACACACACTCCTAGCAGTAAGACATGATGTATACACACAAACACACACACTTCTAGCAGTAAGTAATGATACAGACTCCTAGCAGTAATACGTGATATATACAGTATCTTACGAGTGAGTACACCCCTCACGGTTTTGCAAATATTGTCATGTGATGACACTGAAGAAATGACACTTTGCTACAGTGTAAAGTAGTGAGTGTACAGCTTGTATAATAGGGTACATTTGCTGTCCCCTCAAAATAACTGAATTGCTGGCAACAAAAGTGAGTACACCCCTAAGTGAAAATGTCCCAAAAGTTCCCCACGGTCGCACACACACACACACACACACACACACACACACACACACACTTCTAGCAGTAAGACATACATACACTCACACAAGATATATTCTCACACACACACACATTCCTACCAGTAAACCCTGGTGTATATACAAACAAATCCATGTTCAAACATATCTTACTTTAACCTGAATAAGCTAACCTGCATAAACTAAATCTATCCCTAACACTTAACCCTAAACCTAACCTGTAATGCCTAAGCCAAAAAGTCAAATTCTAACACTGCCCAATATTTTGTTTTTCCCTGAACCTCCTGCAGTTTTCTTAGTGAGGACCAGACTGACAACGTTGTGGGACTGATCAAGTTAATCACACTCACGCAGCAGAATATTTCTCAGAGACTTACCTTAAGCCTTAGCTTAAACTACCTTTAACTGTTAAAACCTCAATTTAACCCTATGCCTAATTCTATTGCTAAACTTAAACCTGAGCCTAAAAATAAGTTCCACTTTAATGTGTGGTCCAGCAAGAATGTCCTCACCTAGTGTAAAACTCAAACCAGTCCTCACCTAGTGTAAAACTCAAACCAGTCCTCACCTAGTGTAAAACTCAAACCAGTCCCCATGTAGATAGGACCACATGTCATAGAACGAACAGTCGCTCTCAGCGTACAGCGCATGCACACAAAAACACACCTGAGACACACACACACACACACACACACTCATCTTCTGCATCTCTTTGTTGTAGCTCCTGGCTGCTCTGTCCCTGCGTTAGCCAATGGGATTGGGCGCTGCCCGTCATTTGGTGAGGCCTGGTCACGACCCTCTAGCCGACATCCATCGGTAGGAAGTGCCAGGCTACCGTCGGTCGGAGAAGAGTCAACCCATCCGCTCCTGGTCGCAGACAACACAGTGAGCATGCGCACACACACACCCACACACACACACACGCGCACACACACTCTTTCATTTCCTGCATCGTGGTTAGCTTTTATCATCCTGGTGTGATGTCACCCCACTATCAGGAGTGCAATACTTCTTCTCAGGTGTTTTAGGTCCCTGTGTGTTTGTTGAACGTGTCCGGTCATTGTGTGACGGTGAATGTTCTCCTCCGTCTCCCTCCACTCCAGGTCCACACCTACGTTAACACGGCAGACGTCCAGGACGACCGGCGTACGCGCCCCGGCAGCCGTGCCCCCTCGGAGGTACGGCTGCCCAAACCCGACACCACGGCAGCCGCTACCCCGCCTTCCCCTGCGGCGACCGACACGGACACGGAGCCCCAGGTGCTGCTCGAGCCCGACGGGGTTCAATTCATCCTGGGTCCCACCCCGGCCCAGCGGAGACGGAAGCAGACGCCAGGGGGCGGGGATCCTGGGTTCAGAGGGCCCGTGGAGCTTGGCGGGTCTGGGTCGAACGGGGAGCCCAGCCCGGCAGTGCCCCCTGGGGGTCAGAGCGGGGATGGCTGTTTGGTGGATGACACTGTGAGTCTCCAGGCGGGAGACTGCGACAACGGCTACGACAGTGACGGACGGAAAGACGCTCCTCCCCCAACCAACCCAAACCCCCACCCTGGCCCTCCACCTTATCCGGCGAACGAGCTCAGCTCCATCTCTACCCCTGAACCCCACAACGGCGCCACCCAGTCTCAGAGGTCCACCCCGGTCCCAATATCGGCCCCCACACCCCGTCGTAACCGGCCCACGGTCCCTCTCCCAGACTCCTCCCACAATGTCAATAACTCCGCCCAGAGGCGCACGGCACTTCTGAATTACGAGAACCTCCCTCCACTGCCCCCGGTGTGGGAGACCGCCAGGCGCTTCTCCGAAGGCGACGAGGAGGATGAAGAGGAGGTGTATCATGGATACAGACCAAAGACCCCGTCCCTTAACGGCTACCACAACCACCACAATCATCATCATCGCCCTCATCTTCATCGCCACAGTCTAGGAGGACTGGGCCTGGACCCCATGCACAACTACGTCAACACAGAGAATGTAAACATCCCGCTTAGCGCCAAACTGGACTCAGCGAGGCTACTTCCGCGGGGTAGGGACTGCACCGGCAGGGTTGTGGGTTCCACTCCCACCATCTTCAACTTCGACTTCCGGCCGGGGCGAGTGACCGGCGGTTTGGCGTCGGATCCCCTGAGGCAGCTGAATTATATCGAATTGGAAATGGAGAAGGGTTCGGACTCGAGCGGCCCGCAGACGCCCAAGACGCCCACCACTCCCAGCGGGGTCGGCCTAGGGGGTCTCCTCCTCCCCCCGTCCACCCCCACACGGAGGACGGAACTGTATGCCATGATTGACATAGAGCGCACGGCCGCCATGTCGAGTCTACAGAAAGCATTGCCGCGTGACGACGGTACCTCTCGGAAAACACGCCACAACAGTACTGACCTGCCCATGTGAGCATAGCCACACCTAGCGTGCTGTACCTAGCGTACCGCACCTAGCGTACTGCACCTAGCGTACTGCACCTAGCGTACTGCACCTAGCGTACTGCACCTAGCGTGCTGTACCTAGCGTACCGCACCTAGCGTACTGTACCTATCCTAGCAGGTGCTGTGTCCCCATTGACCTGATTCTGGATCATCACCACACTTGTGATGCGATAGGATCAAAAGGAGTACACTACATAGGGAATAGGGCACTATTCAGGATGTGAGCACTGTCTTTTCTCCAGCTGCACCGTGACCTGACCCGTGGTCGTGTCATTACTGAGGTTTTTTATTTTTCATATCTGCAAAAAAACTAAAATTAAAAAAAAATATATGTTTTGGTGAAAGGGCTCTGGATTTATAAAAAATCTTTTTTTTTTTTTTTTTTTTTACTTCATCGGTAATCTCAAAATGTATGAATGCCATGGTAGCACACAACTAACTAGTACTGTATACTGGCTATACTTACTGAAAGGGACTTATGGTTGAGGGAATCATGTACTCTCCAGGCAGAACACCATTACAGGTACCTTTACTGAATATCCTCTAATTCTAGCCTGTATGTGTTCTTTTCTCTTTCATTGCTGTCGCTGTCACTGTCAAGCCAAATGAGTGACTGGGAGCTGGCATAATAGCATAGGCAAATGGGAACTTGGTCAAACTTTAATCTGGGGTCTGTGTTTTGGCTCCCTTGTGTTCACAATATGTTAAAATTGCGTGTTTTGGGTTGAAAATGCATTTATGGGACATATTTCAAATTGCTTAGCTCACTGGGTTGTTTGGCAATTTTTGATATGCCAAATGTCACGTGCATCTGAACTAGTCACCAATCTCTGGGTAGGAATACATTACCATAATGACTATGAACTCATTCCATTCCAAATGATCTCAAACAATGTAAACACTCATGTCTATTTAAAGATCACTTCCTGGTTGCCTTTCAACTGAGCTGTAGACTTTGCAAACCTTAAGATGGTTGGTCCCACCAATGTTTATGTGGTCAAATCCAATTTCTTTACGTCGATTCATTGAAATTCGAATTCCCTTTGGTGCATTTCAATGAGGAAATCAGTTTTACTTTGTGAATTTACTGGAATGGTATTGAGCCAAACCTTTGGGTCTGAAGCCATGTTTCAGGGCACACTCTTTGGTACACTGATGTTCAACCACTACTACAGACAAACAATGTGTATGTATGAACGCCAAATTATGTTTGCCACAATGAAGCTGTAATAGTGTGTGTGTGTATGTGTGTGTGTGTGTGTGTGTTTATGCTAGATGTAGCTTGGTCCCAGGTAGGTTTGTGCTCTCTTGCCATCTTGACAAGACCGCACAATCAGTTCCTAGACCAGGCAGTTAATGTTGTACTGAAAGCACCCAAATCATGCTGTTTGCATGCAAGACTGAACTGGGCTCTTAAGTCACTGAAGTCAGTACTGCCTGTAATTCCACATTGTCTGTGGAAGGTGCTGTGGGCTGCCCGATGGTCGTGGACAACATCTTAAGTTTCAAGTGTCCTTCAGGGTGAGTTTGTAAGCAAACACTAAATGTTCCAGGAACCCTCACGTAACCATGTTTTACAGGAGGTGCCTGGATTCTGTCTTCTGTTGTAACATAGTGTTTAAAGTTATTGTGTGTTCTTACGTGCATTGTGTTTTTTTCTGCCTACCTTTTGAAAGAATGCTTAGAAATTGTACAAAAAGTAGTTTAATAGATATTGTTTATTACAAGGAAAACTGTCAAAGGAAATAATTAATAATTTGCCAAATGAGTATGATGATATCCCATAGTTAAAAATGGGTGTAAAACGTTGTAAAGATGTGACCCTAAGGAAGCGTGTGGTAAATAAGACAGTTTTACTGTATTGAAACACAATTTCACAATATTGTACAGGTATTTTATTGAATTTTCATTTTTCAGGATGATTTTTTTAAATGGACGAATAAACATTCTGGGTCCAAAAAAAAGTGTTCAAATATAAACTTTCTCTGTCTCTAAATGTGCATAAGCCAATTCAAGAATTCACATAGTTACCATTGATTAAATGGGACATGCTTGCATCACAACCTGTTTTAAGCAGTGATTACGTTTAATCACACTACCATCACACTATCGAAAGACATTCGACTTTACATCCAAAAAGTCATTTGCAAGTTTTCAGCGTTTTGGTACAAAATATTACTTTTAAAATATTTAATATGTGAAGAGATGGATTGCTTTAATAATATATACAAGGCATACGTGAAGCCGGTGTGTGGTTGGACCAGAGAGTGTTGGAGCAGTGACTGAAAAAGTTGTTGGTTTGCAGTTTAACCTTTATTCATCCAGGATCGCTGTCAGTGTCAGCTTTGATCCCACTGTCCGAGGTTGTCTCGAGAAGAGCGGTGTAGAACGAGAAAAATACTTTAAATTCACTTGTGTATAAACATCGTGTGGCCTACATATAGGACATACAAGCACCCACCAAATTATTGTTTAGTGTCTGTAAAAAAATATGCAAACCTAACCAACCTGATTAGTGGTGTAGGCTACTTGTCTACATGGCTGAGGAAAGATGCAGCTCCTCCGAAGTATTTTGAAATGTTTCGTGTGGTGGCTGCTCTACCCTTCTCTAACAGAAGTGTAAATCTAAGTGCTCAGATGAAATTGCGCAAGTATTTTAGTCCCTTTGATTTGCAGCTGAGTGACACTTATCGCTTCACATCAGCGTTTGCTGTCAGCGGAAAGAAAATTGCCAGGTTAAGTAATGGGAACGTTGATTTTTATCACACGCAGCTACATTCATGTTTTGAATTGACTGATGCACATTTTGAAACAAAAAATAAATACACTTTTTGTGGTCGCACTTTGCAAGTATGAACACACTGTGTTTTGTGACGTCTACACCATTCATACATATGCCATCACTGCCAACAAAACCCTTTTTTTTTTAGCATGGCAAAACAATAAAACAATGGAAGTAGCCTGCAGTCTTTGTGAGTTATGTTAGGCCCAACTATTTCAAAGGTTCACATTAGTTTATCTTGTATTAGTGATAAATTCCACCAATTAACTTTGGTTAATTTATCGTTCAATGGTAATAAAATGTCAACAAAAAAAACACGTAGACAGTAAACAAGTCGTCCCCCAAAAAAATACAGCGCACATATCAGGCAAATTGTGGTGAATCGGGTGAGGTTTTGTAAATGCAGGATGTCAGTGGCACGCTGTGGCATCTTTTCCAATTTGCATCACCGGAATAGCGTTTTGTGTGTTTTTTTCATCCCATAAGGGTCTAGAATGGATATGGCAATTTTTTGTTGCCAGACGTGTGGGTTTTAATTGGTGGATCTCTCCTGATGACCCTGGACTTTGGCTGTCTGGTTGATCCTCTGGTTGATCACAATTCCAACTGGTTCATCTTCAACTGGGTAGTAAAATATAATGAATTTGACTACTTTAAAGTGGATTTGGCCAGCTCAGGTGCACTGGCTAAGCTGTAACCGACACTATCATGGCATCGGGTGTTACCACTCTCCAGCTCTGAGACCAGTGATGATGGGTGGTTCGCGAACGAACGGCACTGTTTGGTGTACGTTTGAAAACGAATCGCATTGGCGAAAGGAGACGTTCATTTGGCTCACAATTTCCTTAATTCTAACGCTCAAACAATGATTATTTGCATATATGGCGAAAAACTATTAATGAAAGATTGTATATCCGCACTGAAGATTCAATTAATTGTTTTGGGATAATGTTTAAGCATTTTAAACGAAGAGCCGTTTGGGAGCTAAATGAGACGGCTCTTTCAGGTGAACGGAGCCAGAAGAGCCGGCTCACCAAAAAATACTCGGAATGCCCATTCCCTCCTGAGTTCATCGAACGGGGAAAAGAAAAAGAGCAACCCCTAATGGTTATAGTGAGTACATATTCCAACCAACTACGCTTGCACCACTTCAGAAACTATTGAAATGTATACAATGTCCAATGTAATTATTGGAACAGTGTTTTTTTTGTTCTGTTCCCCGGACGTTTGGCTCTGAAATCAAACCATTAGGCAACTGTGAGATTAAAGCAAACATTTTATTTCGGGATATTTCTGTACCATTTAGAAAGGATTGGGACAGATGAATGTCGAATTCAAGCATCTAAGTTTGGTGGCATATCCTCTGAATGCAGCTCATGCCTGAAGTCTGCGATCCATTTGACCCCACTGAATGCTTACTATCTTCTCTGGTGGTCTACGGTACCAGCATTGTTCAGACTTCAACAACTTGAACTCAATTTGTTGGGAGTTACAACTTTTGGCCATAGTTTAACGTTAGTTAGACTTAAAGATTACTGTGGTTAAGGTTGTGTTTAAAACATAATTTTAAGACTATATTAGAAATAGACTGTGGCTTTTGCTTAATTACGCATTTCAAACAAGGGACGATACATGAACTAAGCCGAGTTTATGTAGGAATTTCCTGAGAACTACCACTTTATTAATATAATTTGACAAATGTCAATTAAGCAAGATGACAACTTGGTATTATCATTGTTAGTAAACGCATTAAGCAAAATTGTTATGGCTTGAAAAAAATGTAGGCAACATGAAATTCAAGCACCAGAACACAATAATGTCAAAATTACCACGTCCAACTTCCCAGTTTCCTATTTCCGACGAGCAACTTAAGCCAGCCCAGCTGTAGATTGAACGGAACTATACATGCGAGGGAGGTAGCATTGAACAGAAGACATATCGATCCTCACATTAACCAGCATCAAGTAGACAAGGTATGGTGATTTCGTTATCTTTTTATGACGTGAAACCTACAATTGAACAAAGTATAGCTATATTACTAGTTTACTACACAGGTAACTCAACTTTTAGTTGAGTTTCATTCAGAATTTGCGGGGGCTACCTTGTAATTAATTCTCGAGCGAGTGTCGGTAATATATAACCCTACAAATTGTCTTCTGATCATATACATCTATGTAGCAGTCGTGCAACAGGTGTCTTGACTTTACAGAATACTTAATGGGTAGGTCTATTTATTTTATAGTCTGCATGTTTTATGGACTCGACAGATCCATTTTATTTCGTTTCTTCTGATGGCAGTGTGTGTTAAGTTCTCTTTTGTCATGTTTTGAATTAAGTAATTACCCTTGTCTCACTGTACCATCTAAATACTGTCAGACTCCATGAAACAGATGTGGTCCGGCTTTTCGTTTATTTAAAATGGCACACCTAATTGTGTGGAAGGCATGGAGGAAAAACTTGTTCAGAGAACTTTGCCAAGGATATTTGATAGTTATCTGTTCATGTACTCCTGTTAATGTCGATTACTTTTGTGCCCACGCGTTCTTAACCAACCACATACAGGTCCTTGAATTATTAAATGATGTAATTACTGCACGGTTTTTACTTTATGGAATGCAACAAATAACATAATTTACTTTTCGTAGCAGGTTAGTAGAATTTACACAGCAAGTAATGATAAATGAAGTAGCATATAATGCCAGTATAATTTGGTTACCTATAAAAATGTTAGGAGTGTATAAAATGATACGAAAATAAACTCGTCAATTTGACAATGGCGTAATTTGTAGCGTAGTGTCCTCGGGACATGACCAAAAGCGTACACCTTATCATCCTTATCTATGCCCCACATACACCCCTGAAATATGGAGTCAAGTGTAACAATTCCGATAAAACATATGATTCAGCTGCGTTCTACAGTGCCACAAGTCAAAATAAATGAAACAGTTCAAAGGGAATAACGACGAATATCTACAATTTGTTAATGTTCAAATATCGCGTAATTTTTCTGGACCGTCTCTCTGCACGCAACTCTCTCACTCAGGGATAGCGGGGTCGATCTAGCGCGAGTGCGGCGTCATCTGGTTATTTTGCTCTCCCTCCTCTAATTTGATTTGATACACCGTGAAAAACGGATGTTCTGTCACAACAAAAACACAACATTGGCGAATCTTAATCGATTGTGGTAAATTCCATATACATTTTATGTGATAAATGTCTCTCGCGATAAATGTTTTTCCAACATAGACGGCTCATGGGTTTACAATAGAGAAGCGTAAGTTGGCTAGCTAACGCCATCTTAATTAACTAATTTATGCGGCCGGCAAATTGAGAACACTTAACGGTGTGATTTCTAATCTCCAAATCCATTTAAGAACTGTTGTTGATGTAATCTTTTCCAGGCTGATAGTCATAAAAAAAGCAATTTATTTTGATTGCGGCTGTGTACTGACAACTCCAATCTGATGTCAAGAGCCAGCATCAGTCAGATTAACAATACCAGTAAAAAGTTTGGACACCCCTACTCATTCAAGGGTATTTCTTTATTTTTATTGTTTTCCACATTGTAGAAAAAATAGTGAAGACATAAAAAAATAACACATGGAATGATGTAATAACCAATAAGTGGTTACTACATATGACTGTAGCCACCCTTGCTTTGCCTTGATGGCGGCTTTGCCCACTCAGAGTATTCTCTAATCCAACTTCATGAGGTAGTCACCTGGAATGCTTTTCCAACAGTCTTGAAGGAGTTCCCACATATGTCTCTTTCTGTCTCCTCTCTGTCACCTTATCTCTGTCACTGTCTTTCTGTCTCCTTTCTGTCTCTTTCTCTGTGGGAATCTGTGGGTGTGCTCGAGTACATGATTCATGTGTCATATGAACAGGATACAGAATGAACGTACCATTCAACGTGTGTGTGTCCGTATGTGTGTGTGTCTGTATGTGTGCATGTGTGTTTACTGTGTACAGCATAATAGTTGTCAGGTGTGGTTGGAGTACCTGTGTGGCCAGTCTCTTCTACAATTAAGGCTGACTTACTTATAGAAACAACAAACCCCTTTGAGTTTTTTAAAATTGTTCTTCTGTTCATATTATAATGCAACAAATGTATTAGTCTTAAGACAAGTGTCGACCATTGGAATATTTTTCTATTATGCTTTTTAGATAATGTAAGTCAGCCTACTGTCGACACACAGGCTGACTGTGGTGTTTCATCACTTTACAACAGGTACTGTAGGCTACAGAACAAGGGCTTCAGCTGTTTACTTCCTTGTAATCTGGTGCACCAACCTGTTCCGCCCATTGACACTGTCTGTATGTAGAACGTAGGTCTGAGGTCATCCCGTACGCAATACAAAGTGTTGTTTATTTCAAATAAAGGGCTTAGATAATTGCAGTGGTTTGAATTTGACTCCCTTATCTTGAGTGCAGGGAGAACATTTTGCAGTTTCAAAGATAATTTTCTGATATTCTACACAATTCTTCACACAATTTTACGTCTGCATGGTACAAATGCAACCATATTGTCTAGCTTTAATGTACCTTATTGTTTTCAAAAATGTATAGGTCAATTATTTTTTTATTATTTAAGATAAGAGAAAACAAGTTATTCAATCCCCCAAAAAACTACAATAAAATTAAAGAAAGATCCCAAACCTATGCAGTGTAACCCCCTAAGGCAGCTGGAACCTGTCGCACTAATACCTAGAACAAACATCCCACAACCCACCTAGAACCAAGATGCCATACCTATTCTGAAACCAAGCCAGTTTGGAAAAACTGACACTAAAAACAAATAACAAGTTAAAACATGTCAGCGAGCAAGGTTGATTTGTCTGGACCTGCAATGATACTGTTTCTGTTAAGAATACACTACCTGCCTACCTGTCCTGAATACCTGAGCACTTCCCTGTCTGCCTGTCAATCCACCATAGCCACAGAAGATAGAAATTGTTCTGTCAAACACATGTAGCAGAATGAAGACAAACTGCACCTCTGTAAGGGGTCAGTAGTAGGGATTCTCTTGCTGCTTAATTAAACTGGCCACAATATTGCCAAGTGTTGGGCATTTTTCCACTATTGTCCACATATTATTTCTCACAAGGTAGTACACCACTCAGCCTAGTTCTACCTTTAGGACTCAGACATTTGAATGTCAAATCGGTGTCAGTAAACAACCAGCCCCAAATGGGTGTGGGCTCTGTCAGGTGGGTGGAAGCTGGGACTCGGCGTCCCCTCGCCCCACGCGTGATCTCAAATCAAATGTTAAGTTCGTTAGTCACCCAGGCTACCTGCTGTAGTGGAGGCGTGAGGTGTGCAGTGGAACGTTCACCTGCTGTCTCTGTAAACGGTGAAGAAACCAGACAACCAAGAAGTGGAGGGAAGTGGTATTCATACTCATGACACTGACCAAGGATGTGTCCTACACAGCAGGGTATAGGTTCTGCACCCATGAATAGCAGAAGCTCCGTGCTGCGGTCATAATGTGGAAGTACTTGCAACGTCAGGAAGTGAGACAGGGTTTAAGATCTATTCAATAACATCGTTTTGCAGATTGGCATCTGTCATTAACGCATAGCGCTTCGGCCATGAAGTACTGCCATGGGGTTTTGGTCCCTGGCGGTGCCCCACCCTGTTATTTTTTTTTGCATGTCTCTCCCTTAGTTTGTGGCAGAACAAGATTAGAAATGAGAGGGAGTGAACAAATTGAGTGGGGTGTGGAAAGAAGAGAGGGCGGCACCAATTCTCCCCCGGGTTAAACACACTCTCAGTGGCCCGTCGTTGCGTAAATACATTCGGACATAACCTGTTCTCCATTTGAGTGTACTCCCAGAGAGTAGTATCTATGACTCAGCACTATTCACGGTGTTACTTCCCTTGCTCATTCGCATGCTTGCAGAGCTGGTTGAAAATAATGGCTGGTTTAAGGGAGCCACATGCTATTTGCCTACTCTCTCTCTTTTTTGTGTGGATATTGTTTCATGTGCCTGATACATGCAATCTGAAAGTTTTTACTGCAGTTACTCTTCCCTATTCCCAATTTAGACTACACGTCCTCCTTGAGCCACTGACCACTGCACAGCCAACCACATCTACCGTGGGTTCAGAATGGAGCAGGTGTATGCATCTGGGATGGCCGCCAAACTACGGAACAAGTGGGACCGGGACGAGGGCCTGGGCCAGAACCACAAAGCCATCAAGTTCCTGGGCCAGGACTTTGAGTCGCTCAGGGCCCAGTGCCTCCAGAGCCACAACCTCTTTGAGGACAGCCTGTTCCCCTGTGCCGCCTCCTCTCTGGGGTTCAAGGAGCTGGGGCCACACACCTCCAAGACCCAGGGAATAATCTGGAAAAGACCCACGGTGAGATCTCATGGGGAAAACTTTGGGCCTTAGTTTTCAGGAACTCCCTGGGCTTACCTGTTCTTAACGTTACAGATCTTAGGCCCTATCTTAGAGCTTATCCTTTATCTTAGAGCTTAGGCCCGCTCTATCTTAGAGCATAGGCCAGCCCTATCTTTTAGCTAGTTACCACATTGTTTGCTCAAAAAAGAACTACCAGATGGCACCTTTGTGCTTTGAGATAACGCAGGAACAGCTAACAACCAACCTTCCACAAGGGCTCGCTAGAGTCCAGTGGGCCAAGGTAACCCTTGTCCGACACCCCCCGATATGGTACAGTGGTACTGTGCGGAGGTTACTTTACCACTGCCGCACTTTGAAAAAGATCAGTAAGCCAACCGGTTTCTGTGCGGCCGTGGGCGTGTGTGTTTGGATGATAATCAAAAACACAAACCAGGTGTATCTAACAAACCCCCACAACCCCTTTGCGTCTTACAGGAGATCTGCAGCCGTCCACAGTTCATCATGGATGGAGCCACTTGCACTGATGTCTGCCAAGGAGCTTTGGGTGAGCCCCTGACACACAGAGACCCCCCCCCCCACCCCAGTAGAGAGAGAGGGAGTGTGACCGCATCTGCCAGCAAGCCCTACTCCTCCCCAGCAGCCTCAAACTCCCAAAATCACCCATATGCAGCTGAAAGCTGAACTAAAGTAATTTATTTGGATAGCAAGTCTTTATTTGTAAAAAAATAAATATATATATGTATATTCCTGTATATTATACAGGAATATATATATATATATTTTTTTTATTATGAATATCTTACTACCTAAATAAATGGCTTTAGTTCAACTTTCAGGTGCCTCAGATGTTTGCACTGCACTGTATGTATGTACTGTATGTATGCACTGTATGTATGCACTGTATGTGTGTACTGTATTTATGTACTGTATGTGTGTACTGTATGTGTGTACTGTATGTATGCACTGTATGTATGCACTGTATGTATGTCTTGTCTAGTTGGGGTTGGGCCGGAGTTTGTTGACCGATAACATGATCTTGAATTCCCAGGCTCTGTTAAGGTCTGACACCTGAATGGCTCTTGGTCATACCTTGTGTTTTTCGGTCCGTGTGTGGGTGTGTTTCAGGTGACTGCTGGTTGCTGGCGGCCATAGCCTCGTTGACTCTGAATAACAACCTCCTCCAGAGGGTGGTGCCCCAAGGTCAAGACTTTGACAGCCAGTACGCTGGGATCTTCCACTTCCAGGTAAAAAAACACACACACACACACACACACACACAGTCTCAGTCCTGAGCCAGTTATTAACACCTCTTCAGTCAGTACACATTGTTGATGTTCAATTTGCCTACAGGCAGGAAGGTGTGGTGTGTGTGTGCCATTTCATGGCTTAACCCAAACAATACACTGTTGTGTTAACATCTTCTCTGTACACACACACGCACACAAACACGCACCCACACACAAAATAAGTGTTCTGATCAGGTCCTGTGCCCGATTTCACTAGCCTGGTGTCATAACCCTGGTGTCATAACTGTGGGAGACTCATAGTGAATCCCAAACGCTTGAATGCAGACCCATTCAGAGTAGGCACGCTAGCTACTGTAGGGGTCCATACCTTTGTGAGTTTGGAAATATTTTGGGTTCTTGTGATGAAGTCATGGTCAGATTCACCTGAATGTATATCAGTAATGCTTGTCATTTGATGTTTGTATTATTCTGCACAGACCGGTATTCAGATCTTATCAATTTCTCCTCCACTGGAATTCATTCTAAATAATGTTGACATGGAGCAGATGCCGACTCTGTCAAATAGACCCAGCAAGATCAGATAAAGCTTACTGCAGTGAAGCCTGTAATGTGATCAGAAGGTTGGTCCCTTCACAGGAACATTATTTCATGTCCCGCTGAAAGCTTAAACACAGCGAAAGTGTGAAACAAGTGCTAGCTGATTTTACGTGCAGATTTCCACGTAGATTATGGCAGTCAAACACAAGTTGCATGCCGAACAGTCTACAACCAGGAGATCCACATTCTGAGGTACGCACAACTCCTTATAAGGCCCTTGTTTCCCGGTCTCCTCTTCCTGTGTTTTAGCAGGGGGCAATGTGACACTCCGAGCCCCGCCCCCCTATGACACTAACCTGTCAGCAGCATTATGTCAAATGTAAAAACTCTCCTAGTTGGACAGATGCCTGACTACAACTCTGTCCTGTTTCCACTGCAGTTCTGGCAGTTTGGTGACTGGGTGGATGTTGTCATCGACGACAGGCTGCCGACGAAGGACGGAAAGCTGCTGTTCGTCCACTCCGCCGAGGGGGGCGAGTTCTGGAGCGCCCTGATGGAGAAGGCCTACGCCAAGTAAGGGACTGTCACATGCAGTTGTCCTTTCCCCGCTTTCCGCTCGTTTCCCAACGAAGGCCGGGCTATGAAGCACGGGCGCGCTGACGGTTGTGTGTGATTGGCTTCAGGCTGAACGGCTGCTACGAGGCTCTTTCCGGAGGCAGCACGTCGGAGGGTTTCGAGGACTTCACCGGCGGGGTGACGGAGACGTACGACCTGAAGAAGGCGCCCTCTGACCTCTACAGCATTATGTCCCGGGCTGTGGAGAGAGGATCCCTCCTGGGATGCTCGATAGATGTCAGTGGCGATACCCCTCTACCGCCCCAAGTTGACACCGCTGTGTGTGTGTTTCCTGTCCTCTCTGACCGGACCCTTTCTCTGTCCCCAGATCACTGGCAACAGTGACATGGAGGCGGTGACCTTTAAGAAGCTGGTCAAAGGCCACGCCTACTCGTTAACCGGGGTCGAACAGGTGAGCATGTGACAGCCTAGACCGCACCCTTTCATTAACACAGACGGGTCATTTCCCCAAAACGCCAGAATGGGTTGGCTCGGGAAACAAACGTGGCTGAAACGAATGCCGTTAATTTGATCAGCGCGTCGGTTATTTTTGTCAGCCGTGTGTTTATGTAGCGTGACCCTCCCTCTGCAGGTGTCTTACAGGGGAATTATGACCAAACTGGTCCGTGTCCGTAACCCATGGGGACAGGTAGAGTGGACTGGAGCCTGGAGTGACAAGTAAGAGACTTGAGCGCATCTGCACACCCCTCTCAGTAGGTCGTATCACATGGGATCATACAGCTAAACAGTAAATGCTTCTCTCAGCTCCAGGGAGTGGGACGGTGTTGACCCTGAGGTCAGAGGACGGCTGCAGATGCGCAGTGAGGATGGAGAGTTCTGGTGAGTGTGTGTGTGTGTGTGTCCAGAATGTTTCTGTATCTAATGACTGTTGATGCTTACGGTACAGTACATGCATGTCTCACCCTCCCTCCCTCCCTCCCTCTCTCCCCTCCCTCCCTCCCTCTCTCTCTCCCCTCCCTCCCTCTCTCTCTCCTCCCTCCCTCCCTCCCTCCCTCCCTCCCTCCCTCCCTCCCTCCCTCCCTCCCTCCCTCTCTCCCCTCCCTCCCTCTCTCCCCTCCCTCCCTCTCTCCCCTCCCTCCCTCCCTCTCTCCCCTCCCTCTCTCCCTCTCTCCCCTCCCTCCCTCCCTCTCTCCCCTCCCTCCCTCCCTCCCTCCTGCTCAGGATGTCGTTCAATGACTTCCTGAATGAGTTTTCGCGTCTGGAAATCTGCAACCTGACCGCTGACGCCCTGGAGTCCACCCAGCTGATGAAGTGGAGCTCAGCCATGTATCCCGGGGAATGGAGGAGAGGCAGCACCGCCGGAGGCTGTAGGAACTTCCCCGGTAAGTGTGGCGGAGGGGACGTCATTTACATGCCGCCACGTAGAAAAAGAACGACATGGCACAGGGAATAGATCGGCTGGTTGAACACGTGTAATCGGACGACTCTGTCTCCCGCAATCCCTAGCCACATTCTGGATCAACCCACAGTTCAAGATCACCTTGGAGCACCCCGACACGGCCGACCACACGGACTGCAGCTTCCTGGTCGGGCTGATGCAGAAGGACAGGAGGAAGGCTCGCAGAGAGGGCAAGGACATGGAGACCATCGGATTCGCCGTCTACGAGGCAAGAGGCTTGGTGGATTTCGGCGTGTTTTTACAGATAATGGCTGGATAACACAATCGTGTGCAGCAGACGGAATTTATGATTTTTTTTGTTGGCTTCTTACTCCCGTCTTTCTCTGTTTCCCTACAGGTTCCTGAGGAGGTAGGTACTCACCTTAGACCACCTCGTGTTGCCAGACTCATTCACTAACAGTTTTATACTGCTTTCCCCTGCCATCTGTCTTTAGCATGTGAGCAGGTCACGGGTTAGAGGTAAAAGGTGAGGGGCGGGGTTGGTAAGTTTGCCCCCCCCCCTCAAAGCACTTCCACCCATACTTTCTCTGTCCTCTCAGTACCGGGGTACCACCGGCGTCCATCTGAAGAGAGACTTCTTCCTGACACACGGCTCCGCGGCCCGCTCTGAAACCTTCATCAACTTGCGTGAGGTGAGCTCTCGCTTGAAGCTGCCCCCGGGCGAGTACATCATTGTCCCGTCCACCTTCGAGTCCCAGAAGGAGGGAGACTTCGTGCTCAGGGTCTTCTCTGAGAAACCCGCCAACTCCGAGTAAGTGATTTTAAATGTGTGTTTCTTTGTTTGACCGGGTTAATTAACTGACAACAAATTACTTTGGACCATGTCTGTGTGACGTCAAAATGAAGGGCATTATTTAAAATGAAGTTTGGCCATAGCAAGGAGTTTGGTTAGTCAGGCTTTAATTATAGTGTTGTTTTCTGTCTGTGCTAGGGAGCTGGACGATGAGGTTTGTGCCGATCTTCATCCAGAGGTGAGTTGAGCTGTGTTTATGTCCCAAATGGCATCCTATTCACTAACTAGATAGTGCACTGCCATAGACCTGGGTCCCTGTGGAATACGCTGACACCAGACAAAGCAAAGAGTTCATCCATTCCTCTGGGTCTTCCGTTTCAGAACCACCTGGATGAGAGCCAGATTGACGAAAACTTCAAGCATCTGTTCAGGGAGCTGGCTGCAGCGGTGAGGACACCAAGGGAACAGTTGGGGAGAGCCGGATAGAGGGGCTGATGGGATTGTAGTCTTTTCCTCATGTTCTCTTTGTCTGGGCCTTCAGGACATGCAGATCAGTAGCATTGAGCTGCGGTGTATTCTAAACCGGATCATCAGCAAGCGTGAGTCCACAGGAACACTCTTAGAACACAGTAACAGTGTTGCTTCTGGATCAAAAACCCCACTGAATCTCTTAGAACACAGTAACAGTGTTGTTTCTGAATCAAAACCCCCATTGAATCTCTTAGAACACAGTAACAGTGTTGCTTCTGGATCAAAACCCCCATTGGTAACTTTTCATGTGTTTACATGACTCCCGGGACATTTTCAAATACCTTCTGAAAGTATTTCTGAAGTTTCTTATACAGAATCTCACCCACATTCATTCTATCCCAATCTGTTGGTCCTTGTAGGCAGCTTTTCTTAAATTCAAATATGTAAATATTTGCATTTTCAGATTCTCCAGTATAAATAGCTGCCCTGAATAATAACACACATTATTTTCGGTCACCTTGTTCTGTCTTTCTGTCGCCACCATTACAGACAAAGAGCTGAAGACCGATGGATTTGGGCCGGAAGCCTGTCGCACAATGGTCAACCTAATGGACGTATCCTTTTGGTTCTGACCCAGACAGTTCTGGACCACTCTGCCTGGTTTCTCCATTTCTCTCCCCTCTCTCTGTATGCCTGTATAAACAATCTTCCTTGACCGTGTCCTTCAGGATAATGGTAGTGGTACACTGGGCCTGACAGAGTTCCATGTGCTGTGGGAGAAGATCAAACGATACGTGGTGAGATAAGCGTGAACGTCTGCCGTTCACCTTTACGCTTCAGTTCCGCCTGGTCGTTGGATCCATCTCGGTGTACAGCCATTCCGTTGGTTTCTCATCTCTCTCCTCTTTCTTTCCTCTACTGTTTTCTCTGTCTCTCTCCATTCCACTGCCAGACTGTGTACTCACAGTTTGACCTGGACAGGTCAGGGACCATGAATTCCCATGAGATGAGGATGGCCCTGGAATCAGCAGGTAGAGTACAGTCTTTCCCCTGGATGCTAAACTGATCCAAGGACTTTCAGACAGTAGTTTTATTTCACAAGGCATGTTCAGATGGGTTTAAACCAATTGGAGATATCCATTATTTGGGGTTTATAAACATCTTGTGTTTTTGGGGGTTTCAGATTGCATGAAGTGGTGAACTTTTATTAATGCTGTCTCTCTGCTGAATGTTTGTCTCCTCAGGCTTTAAGCTGCCCAAACATCTATTCCAGCTGATTATCCTCCGCTACGCGGAGCCTGACCTGACAGTGGACTTTGATAGCTTTGTGACCTGCCTGGTTAGACTGGAAACCATGTTTAGTAAGTTGAATTAAAACAGGTCTATATGGACAAAAATCCATGTCACAATCAACTGCCAGAATTTATAACATTGTTCAATCAAGCTAAACTGTTTTTTTTTTGTCACCAGCACATTTTCCAAACACATGGGACAAACTATTTGCATATTGTCACAGAAAATGTCAAAACTGCCGAGTAAACATAAAGCATTTCACCTTCAGATCACAAAAACATCCAAAGAGCAAGCAATACAATGTTACCATGGCTATGGGAAACCCCCCTAGAGACAGGAACCTAGGAAGAGACCTACAGAGGAACCAGGCTCTAGGGGGTGGCCAGTCCTCTTCTGGTTATGTCTTTAATGGTTCTAATGACCTGCTTAAAAAACTGGTGCAGGCCAGTGAGAAAGTGTGTGGAAATGACTTTAATGTTAAATGTTACAGAGACCTTCAGGACGCTGGACACGGATGCTGATGGAGTCATTCAGCTCAACTTCTCCCAGGTTTGATCACATCCTATCGACCTCACCTCACATGCTTTTTTTTTTTATGTAATTAATATAGAGGTACAGACTCACTGGTAGCTGTACAGTTGAGATCTATGTCTGATGAATAATTGTGGTTCCTATGTTTTTAAGCATCATGAAGAATGTTCTGTTAAACTGACATAATGAGAATGTTCTAATGAACGGACATGATGAGAATGTTCTGTTAAACTGACATGATGTGGAACTAAATTCGGTCTCTGTCTCTCTTTCTCATATTCTTGTTTTCTCTACTCTCTTCCTGCTGCCTCTGTTTGCTCCTTCCTGCCTCTCTCCTCCTCCATCTCTCTACAGTGGATCTCCATGAGCATGTTTGCTTAAGGGAGGATGGATTCAGTGATGCTTTTGCACAAGACTGCAATAATGTCACCCCAGAAGTTCCGTTACCTTGGCCATTCTTCTCTGTGCTACAGACGTCCACTGGTTTTTTACACTTTGTTAATGTTTCAATGTGATGGGGGGATCGTCATGAGTCAATGTCATGAGTCTATACGACGCTTTTAGACTCAGCCGGAGCAATAGCATAGAAGTCATTAAGAGATCGACACTGCCTCCCACTGGACACGAGGAACAAGTGTTTACTTGTCGTCTTGTGTGATGTTTCCCTATTTACTTATCATATTGTATTTTTGGGGACAGTGTTTCGGGAATAGTCAATGACTATGGTGTTAGTTTGTTTTAAATGGGGGAGGGGGGGGTTGTAGGTTTATTTTAATTGGGGTTGTTTTATGATAATGTTCAGTGGAAAAAAGGGCAAAGGACTGATGTTATCTTAAAGGTATACTCAGCCAATTGACTTTGTCACCAATGGCACTGTGGGACTTTAATTGGTGTCCGTTGGTCCAGTGGTCTAATCCACTGGGTCCAGAACACACACTGTTGCAGTATGGGTTTGGGTCTGAACCCACTGCTCGTTCAGCAAAAACACTTCTCTCTTCACAATTTTCTGTCAAATAAAGCATATAAATAACAATCTTTTATTTTTATTTTTTTAAACAATCATACTATTAAAGGTAGATAGTTGTCTCAAACCCAAATAGTGTAATATAGATTATTGTGATTATGGTTTGATCTTACAGAGCACCATTGAAGCTTCAGAACGGTGGACAATTTTGTTTTACAAGGCTACTTATAGTCATTAGTAATACACAGTATTACTATTAATACTGTGTATTAAAATACTATTAAGAATTATAAACCAGAAGGCTTGAATCCTGAAAGCTGATTGGCTGATAGCTGTGGTATTTGAGATGAAATTTACCATGTACCACACCCCTCACGCTTTATTCCTTGGATATATTTGTGTGGTGTTGCTTGTTATAGTACAGCATGCAGTTTACCAGGTATAGAGCGAAAAGCCAGGCCAATAAAAACAGAAAGACTTAACCACCTAACCCAGCCTTTTGGGTAAAACAGGTGCAAAGTCCTTTTGGAACAGCAAGATGGGTCCTATCGCAAATACCTACTCAATATTCAACCTGCCCTTTTGATGTTTGATGTTCATAAACTTGACCCAGTCTCCACCTTAGTGAAAAGACAGAAACTCACAACGCTCACATTTTCAAGGTTTCTTTCAATCCTGGATTTATTGATTCTTGTGTTATAGTGTCTATTCCATATTCGATATAGGAAAAAGGAAAAATAGAATGTGATGAAGAAAAAAAGGTCCTTTGCACTCTTTGGCTCCACCCATTTGCTAAACTTTGGGTCTTTAAACTGTATTATGGGTCTATGAATGAGAAGGAAATGGCCAGGAAGAACCCCAAAGCCTGGTATATAAGAGAGCAATGTTTAGCAAGATTTCCTTCGCTCCTCGAATACATATTCCTTGCGGGAGAGAACTTTCCTTGATCAGAATAAGGTAATGTCTTTTATTCATCCAACACCTGGGCTATCTGTAGAATGTAATATACACACTATGTTGGTTTCAACTGACTACCGAATTACATTTCACATTGGTTCTTGCAACGTCTTGGGAATACATTTCAGCTGCTTTTTTTTTGTTGCTATTTATGGACATTAATATCGTAATTAATTGGTTGTCATTGTTTTGAAGTACTTTGACAATGGAAATTGGTAATGCACACATTGCATGTGTGACTCCTAGGTTTTTGGTTATATTGGTATTTGCCCATTGAACTTCCCAAGGGCTCAGGCTTAAATAGTTGTGCAGTATTATTGCTGGAAGTTATAAGGAAACTGGTAGTAAGGTTACAACTGTTGATCTGGATTAGATATTAAGGACACTTTAGTGTAATTACACAGAGATCAAAGTTATTCATTCATCAACATCCCATGAAATGTCAGTATTACTTGATCTGCCCACACGAATTTCAATGTAAAGGGTTGCAAAAACACACTGACATAAAACAAAATGTAAAGCGACATGTAATGATGTGAAAACACAGTGAATTTTTATGTAAGAATGATGCTATTATGACTAATTCACAACCTGAAGTGTCCCACGCCACAGAAACAAAAAATTCCCGAGCCGGCAATGTCAGAGTAGACGGCTTCGGAGCAGAAGAGTGTCCCGGAGAAAAGCGAGGAACAACCAGCCTCCAACCTCAGTTCCCAAGAGGGCTAGGAATACATAAAAAGGCATGAGTTCTGGAATTTTCTCTACGGGAGAGCAAAGGGGGAGGAAAGAGTACCAGTGACGGGTGGCCATGGGAAATAAGTTAATTGTATAAAAACAAAATAGTTTTGGCTTAAACTACGATGCTTTGCATTGAAAAATTGCTAGACTAGAACTATCTATTTGAAAATGAACATACTTTACATATTGAAAAGTGATCCATGTTAACTTAGTCTCCACGCAGTCTTTGTATTGATTTGAATCTTGATGCTGGGCGGATCAATGCTTCTTTTCATACTCTTTGTAATAAGACTGATTCAGATATATCACTAGGAAATGCAGCTAGTTCACAGATATTTATCTGGAATTTGCCTACTTTGCCTAATTTGCCTATTTGGCATACATCTGCTAGCCTGATTACAAATCACTAGTAGAAGAACACTAGTTCATTGCACTTCACTTCCAAATGTTGTTACATCACAACCTTGTCCAATGTTTTTCCTCAATCTACACGCACTACCCAGAAATAAGGCAAAAACTTTAAAAACTTTTTTACACTAAATTATAAAAAATCTGAAATATTACACATTTTATTATTCATTCCCTTTGCTATAACACCCAAAATCGGTGCGTCTTGTTTCCATTGATCAACCTTGAGATGTTTCTACAACTTGACCGGAGTTCCCCCGTGCATGTCAGAGCTAAAACCAAGCCATGAGGTCCAAGGATTTGCCCATAGAGCTCCAAGATAGGACTGAGCAATCCGTTGAGAAGGGCCTTGGTCAGGGAGGAGACCAAGAACCCATCGGTCACCGAGCTCCAGAGCTCCTGTGGGGAGATGAGAGAACATTCCAGAAGGACAACCATCCCTGCGTCTGCAGCGCTCCACCAACCAGGTGTTGATGGTAGAGTGGCCACACTTTCAGAATGAACTGAAAAGACGTTTAGTCGACAGTAACACATTTAAACTACGGGTTCATTCTCCTTACAATACCCGCTCCATTCAGGTCATAGAACACCAAAGCTGCACTTTATATTCCCAATATATAATAAATGTGGCCATCGGTGATTCATATTACCTGATACAGTCTACTGAACTTCATTGTGCACATGAGCAAACGTATCTAGAAAAATAAAGAATGTATAAAGATCTGTAACATGAAGCTCTGCATGAACCTTCACCTTACTAACATGGCCGTTTCTAACATCTGGGTCGAACCATATAGTTAACTAATAAGGAAGTAGCCATCTACTTACCCATGACCAACTTTCAATAGTTCCTGTTTAAAAAGTAGCCTAAGGTTAAAAATGAATTTTCTCAAAAATGATTTTCTCATTGTAGTCTAAGCAATTATGGTTAGACGAAATCGACTATTCAGACTATTGCTACTTCCAGTTAACACGTTTGGGAGACAAAACGAACGACTGCTCTATTCGAGAACCATTCACCAAGCCTCGTGTGTTCCAAAAAACTCGAGGTAATGATTTAATTATCAGTCTAAAAAGTAGGCTAATATATGACAGGGTTTCAATGTAGCCCTGTCGTTTCATACGTTCGCAGACGTTTGTCTTTATTCGACAATAAAGTGTTAGTCTGTACTCGTATTATTATTATTTTTTTTTACATTGTATCCAATTTCAAAGTCTCTTGTAACTCACATAAACATGCCCAGTATACTGTTAGCGTTTTCTTGGGGACTTGGAATCTCCGAGTTAACAGTTTATCTGGGAAAAACGTTAGAGTAGCTGAATTACGATGTTTTTTAAGCGACATGGGCTATACACTGCCTGCTAGTTTTAGTTGACGTCATATTCGCTTGACTCTTCCTGGGACTTGTCAGCAAAGATTTGTGTTCAGAGCTTAAAGCTTGTGGCTTAGCTCATCATTGACTCAAAAGCTCCCCAAATGAGAATTACACTACCTAGTAGTATGTGTAGGCTATATGCTACAATCGACCCGCGGACTAGTTTAGCTATATGATATGACTTAAATAACGTGCGCTTTAAAGTATTTTACTCTATCCGATATATTTCATAATCATACACAGGCCTACAGATTTTGTTTGAATGAAGCTGGTTTCAGTACGACTTCACCAGCCCTGATTACCTGATAGCTATGTTGGCTCCGTTTGTTTTGGATAACCACAATGCTAGTTCCACTACGCAGTGCCTAAAATCGTAGATCTTTTCCGACGGAGGATGGAACATCTCATTTTTGCGAGTCTCTAATGTCTGAATTACATTTCCACCTGTAACGTTTAAGAACCTTTTGCAACTGAACGTGGCATACATAGCCTATAAGGTTTAATTTCGTCACATGGTCGTTTTTTTTTTTGTTCACAGACGTCAGAAAGCTCTGCTGTGACCCGTGCGTGTTTTTGTGCGTCCAGCTTTTCTAAACACAGTACTACTGCGAATATCTCGTTGCAATAATATCAGAAGAAATGTCATAGCAGTGACGGATTTACCGGCTTGCACTTTGCCTTGTTGTTTTCTACCCGATTTCAGGTAATATTATAGACTGGATTGTTGTGATTGTGAAACTGCAGAATCAACTACGAATTATCGAATATTTCCGTTGTTCTGCTCGGATAGTTAACCTCATTAAATGAATCGTTTGAGTTAAGTAATGCTATTATTACGATAGCATTACCGATACATACGGCACAAATGTTGTGATCAGTTTTAGTTATTCGTCAGATCAACGAAGATTAATTGTTTAGTGTATCTGTTTATTGTGGCTGCATTCAATAGGCCAATTTAAAGTGCAACATGGTGTTCTATGTAACACGCAATATGACTCGCGAGGAGCGTTTATTGTAAAGGCTCTGTAAATCTGCCATCGTTGACAAAACTCACTTCTGTGGACAACTACGTGAATGCATTGTTTACGCCTATTCGGTTGCATGCCATTTATTAAAGGGGCCATATGCAAGATTTTAGTTCGCGCGCTCCCTGTTTTGTTATGTGTGCTTTTTATATTTGTAGGAAGCCCATTACACCCTAGGGGTAGGCAATTCGTCTATTCGTTGCCGTTAAACAGCGTAGTTCAATATTATATGACTGTCGTGAATAGGTTGAGCTGAAGGAATTATATGCATGGGATCTGTCTGTGTTAATAGTTATTTCTTTACCTTACTGTAAACGGAGGATTTATGGAATATTGTACAACACAGGAAATAGTGTGTGTGAGAGAGTTTAACGCTAGTTGACATACAAAGATGTGCTACTTGAGTTCAAGCTTGCTGATTTAATGTCAAACATGGGTTTAGTTAGCTGAGTTGACAATTCATACTTTAAACTGAGTATACCCAGTTCATACTTATTACATT
The DNA here is from genome assembly GCF_011004845.1 of Esox lucius. NCBI lineage: Eukaryota > Metazoa > Chordata > Actinopteri > Esociformes > Esocidae > Esox > Esox lucius. The sequence goes on along the minus strand of NC_047586.1, from coordinate 4,718,722 downwards.
TTCTCAATACAATGTCAGCTTGCTTAGTATCCCAAGGTCCCTGTCTCCAAATAAACACTTTTCCATCAAATGAGAGTCACATTGCACAGGTCACTATAGCTGGACAGGGTTAATTGAGCAAGCAACAAGGAAAAAAGTTATTGGTTTTTAAAGTACGACTTAAAGCACCTGTCTGTGTGACCACAGTTATACTGTACAAACACAAGGACAGCTAAGCCTTTTCCCAATTGACTTTTTCAAAGTATGTGCTGTTGGTGACTCAATGTTGTTGCTGGCAAATCCTTCCAACATTGATTGCGACTCAACTCGAGATCAAACAAGAACAAATTGATTATACTTAGCTAGGGATCAGTGATAGGGCACATTGTTCATCAACAGTGCAATGTAGACGGAATCAATGGCAAGTTCAGATCTGTGAAGTTACTATCCATTAGAACTTTTACTCATTAATTTCCTAATAGACAACATTCTAAGTTTGTTTCAGACTTTAGTATCTTCTGGTAATTGTGCCCAGGGTCGGCTCCATGCATAAGCGACATAAGTGGTTGCTTAGGTCCCCTGACTGATCAGGGAGAGGGGGCCCCAAATCAAATTTTGCTTATTTAACTGGTCCAACTCGGATTCAAGGCGCTCTAGAAAGGAGGCTAAAACCCATGGGCTCTAGCGTCTGTCGCTAGAACGCCTCTTAAGACATTGGGGAGTGAGGTTTTCACTCATTGCACAGCACTCGCTGGCCTCTGTTACACTTAGGGCCCCAAAAAGGCTAGAGCCGGCACTGATTGAGCCCTCCAATGACCTCCTCTCTGCTGCTGTATGTGTCCGTTAGGTGATGTTGGTAGGCAAAGTAATTTACTCCGCCCTTTAATTTGAATATGGTGAGGCCTGTCCCCCTGTCAGGGAGTGATATGACAGCTGAAACAATGGCCCTGGCCGTTTATATTAACAGCGACTTCCAGCCTCTGCTTAAACTAGTCTTGCAGACGGACTGTACTGTGTCATTATTCAAAGTAGCTAGCCAACCACTGAAAGTGTCATTGTTGCCCGCTCTATAATCTTGCTGAGTCATGTTGCTGTGGAGCGTACCGTCGCCCCAGAGATCTGATGGGTGGGGTTGTTTTGTAACACGTGTTGTGTCACAATAAGCATTTGCTTATGTACGTCCCAGGAAGGTTTACGTTTGTAACAACCATTGGAGTCACACGTACCGGACTTGGGCTTTTATTTCTCTGCGGAGTCACATGTTGGCGCGCTCTGCTAAATGGGTCATAGTGGAAATGGTTTGAAGTGCAAGGTTCGCAAGTCACATAAACTTTAAAATACATTTACATTTTACCATCTTACCCGCCACCCCCCACCCCCACAGCCCAGAAGCCCGGCACTGTTACCCTATGGGGGATCGAGGAGGAGCAGGAGAGGTGGAGGAGAACAAGGTCCTGATGGATGAGGAGGGGGAGAAGGGTATCAGCCCTGGTTTGCCGGGGACAGAGGAGGATTCCCAGGCTGTGGTCAGGCCACGCACCCGCCCCGCCGTCTCCGCAGCCCAGGAGGACCCCGGACCCCGGTCAGGCTCCCCCTCTCCACTTCACCCTTTCACTTTACTCTCTCAACATATCGGAAAGGAATTACCTCTTAACGCAAACATATTTTCCATTCTGAGTACAACCGGCTGCAAAAAAACGAATGTAATGACTTGATTTATTTACTGTTTGCTCGCTAGAATGGATTTTGACTGACCGACTGACTTCTCCAGGCAGAGCAGCTCCAGCCGCTCCTCGAGGAAGAGCTTCCGTTTGGACTACCGGCTGGAGGAGGATGTGACGGGGTCGAGCCGGGACAAACACGGGCGTTTCACCAATCCCTGGCCGACGTGGCGGTTCCCGTCTTACACTTCCCTGCTGCGTTTTGTCCTGCTGGAGAAGAACCACAGTAATGTGCCAAGCTCCAAAGAGGTAGGCCGCCGGGGCCCGAAGTTACTACATCACCTGCACCTAGATGGGCTCATTGGTCTAGTCGCCTAACCCGAGCAAGCAGTGATTCCGCCCAAAAGAGCTAGGCCTCATTCTGACATTTATTTATAGGACGTTCGGGCCTGGACCTCGACTCTGACAACTCCCGTTTTCTAGTAAACTCACCCTGGTCCGAAGTACAGTCTGGCTGTGCAACCGGCCAAATCGTACATAGTAATCTGTTTGGAAGAAGGCCTGCGGGCCTCAGCTCTTCAGGTTAGATAATTACCAAGTGGATGGTGGACTGTACACGCCACACCCATCCCGTCCTCACCCAACCTGTTCTGTGTTTCTGTCCTGAGACATGAGGTGTTCAATCATCTCCGACTGAGCCTGTCAGGGTTTGTCAAGTGTGATATTTATCAGCTGGGGCCTCGTTGTTCACAGCCAGGTTAGCTGTCGGCTCCGGGACATTTCTTCCCATTCCGCCAACACTGATCTGTATTCCCGTTCCAATTTAGGCTATTTTTAGATGCTGGTAAATCAATCTAGCTCTCACAGAATGGACCGAGGCTGTGCAGGGCTTTTATATACATGTAGATCGGGTTCTGTCCGGGCTCCATCAGGTCTCACACTGTATATGTGTTATGAGACAAATTGGTAATCTGGGAGGGCTTGGCTGGTGAAGGAAACTGAAATGTATACTTCCATCTGCCTATATTTCCAGCCATCTTTCTGATACTGAGGAAGGAGAAGGTGTGCTGTGTTTTCGCAGGATGTGTATCATATTCTACAGACGCTGCAGCCATGATGAAGAAGATGACGATGATGATTTTTGGCATTTTTCATTAACAGAAAATGCCCAAATCATTGTCATGCCATCAAATTTACTTGAGTCAGATGACCTAAAATGAATCTCCTGATGTGATTTAATCATTGACACAGACTAAATTGAATGTCTTTTAAAGTAGCCACAAGGCTGCAGACGCCTGTGCCAGACCAGTGGTTTTCACCGTTGGAGCCAGACGTCTTCCTGTATCCATACCAACAACTCCCTGTGTCCTGTCCACTCAGGTTTTAGACAAAGAACTTCCAGTGGTGGAGCCCTGGTTCGTCCGTGTCCCAGAGGGAGCGTCGGGAGCGCTGGGGTCCGCCCTCCGGGTGACCTGGCTGGGGCACGCGTCCGTTCTGGTGGAGATGGACGGCGTTGTCTTCCTCACGGACCCCATCTTCAGCCAGAGGGCCTCGCCCTTCCAGTTCGTCGGCCCTAAGCGGTACCGCGGCCCTCCCTGCACGGTGGACCAGCTCCCCAGGATCGACGCCGTCCTCATCAGCCACACGCACTACGACCACCTGGACGCCGGGACGGTGGCCCAGTTGAACGAGCGCTTCGGCGGGGACCTGCGCTGGTTCGTGCCCCTGGGGCTGATGGACTGGATGCAGAAGAGCGGCTGCGAGAACGTGATCGAACTGGACTGGTGGGAGGAGAACTGCGTGCCGGGCCGCGACGACGTCACGTTCGTGTGCACGCCGGCACAGCACTGGTGCAAGCGCACCCCCACGGATGATAACCGAGTGCTGTGGGGGAGCTGGTCTGTCCTGGGGCCCTGCAACCGCTTCTTCTTTGCCGGAGACACCGGCTACTGCTCCGCCTTCCGGGAGATAGGGAGGCGCTTCGGGCCCTTCGACCTGGCCGCCGTGCCCATCGGAGCTTACTGGCCCAGGTACAGAACTCCAGAGGAGCGTGCCGTGACTGGCCTGGTAGAGCTGCTGGCAGTGCAGGGTTTAGCTCCAGCCCTGCTCTAACGCCAGGTTTATTTAATTGGCTCTGTGTTGACCCTGCTGTGAAACAGGATTTGACCCCTTTCTGATTTTTTTTTTATCCCTTCAATTTTTTTTGTCTGTTTTCAGATATAAACTTTTTTTGTGTGTCTGTTTTCAGATATAAAAAAAATTAAACTGAACAAGTCAAGAAAGGAACCCTGAGTGAACAAATAAAAGTTGTATACTTATTTCCTTTTATTAAGTCATGTTTATTTAATTTATAAATAAATGCCCCGCTGTGATTTCCCTTTTACAAGTAACTGTTTGTGCTGCATAACTGCGACTAAACCATTACCATAGTAGTTAATCAGCCTCTCACATCACTGTGGAAATATCTGGGCCCAGAAAACAGATTTATTGTCGTTTGTAGAGTTTTGGGCACTTACTGCTCACTTCAGGCCATGTCACAACATCTCAATAAAGGTTTTGGGTTATTGTTTTGCATGACCCAGGTGTGCTTCAGATTCAGCTCCTGACTGTTTCTCAGTGTTAAGGGGACAATCAGGTTCTCACAGGGCCATTGGCTGTTGCATAACGATTTGCATAACGTTCATGCATAAAATAAATATAAAAATCTGTTCACTCAGGTTTCCCTTCTTTAATTATTGTTTTTTTGTTAACATTTTAAAACATTCAGTGACAATATGTACTTCCTGTCAAAGGGGTCTCTGGGTAGAATGTGAAAGGGGACAAAAACCTTTTCATGACTCTTTATCTAATAAAGCCTTTTATCATGACCTTGATGAGCTGAATCAACTGTTTATCATGACCTTGCCCAGTAGTGATCCAGGAAGAGGGCTGGACCAGAGCAGGGCTGGACTCCACCATTCTGTGGCAGCCATGTTCTGCTTGATATTAATATTAACTGGGTGTAATTCAAGCATTTCCATGTAACAGGCGGTCTAGAACATTTACCACAGCATTAGATAGCCCTCTACTTTAATGAATACTAAGTAATTTACACACATTCACATTTGTGCCTCCCTCAGAGATGTGATGCGTGGTCAGCATGTGGACCCAGAAGAAGCTGTTCTGATCCACAAAGACATTCAGGCTAAACACTCCCTGGCCATCCACTGGGGAACCTTCGCTTTAGCCTATGAGGTGAGTACATGTTTTACTGTAATATTTTAGCCTGTGAGGTGAGTACATGTTTTACCGTACTATTTTAGCCTATGAGGTGAGTACATGTTTTACCGTAATATTTTAGCCTGTGAGGTGAGTACATGTTTTACCGTACTATTTTAGCCTGTGAAGTGAGTACATGTTTTACCGTACTATTTTAGCCTATGAGGTGAGTACATGTTTTACCGTACTATTTTAGCCTAAATAAAGTGTTACCAAAAGAACCTGTTTGTGTTAGTTGTTAACATGAAATGCAACATGCAGTTTATATTTTGAACTCCATTAAACATATTTTTGGCAATTTAAAATCCTACACTACTGCTCTCTGCAAAAGGCCTGCTGCTTGTGACACTGGAGACTGAAGCCCATGAAATCTACTGTAGGTGTAAACTTGCCCTACATCACTGAGGTTATGTCCATGCTCCTAAATCTGGTGCCTGTGTTTTGGACATTCTAGCCCCCCATCGGCCAGGCGGGCACATATCTGCCATTGTTTTCAGACCGAGGTAGAAGGGTTTGTGACAGTGGGTTTGTTCTCGTCACACAAAAGGACACAATGGTGGAATTGTTCGGCATCCCACAATAGCTCAGTTAAAAGGGAAAATGCATATGCTGTTGGTTTCTCTCAGTTTAAGTCTGTGCTTTGGGAAAAGGCACAAGGAGAGTAATATTGTTGGTGGTCGTGAAAGAAGACCTTTGTTGATAGTCTGTGATATCATAAATCATTTCCCGAATTCTTTTGTCTAAATATTTCTGTTTAATTAAGCACTTGTGGATGAACCTTTCATTTTCAATTGTGCTTGAAGAAAAGCAACGCAAGAAGCGTTGGCTACTTGTTTATTAAGCAGAAGCCACATGACTCTTGTTTTGACACCAGTCTCTTCTGCGACGTTGTTAAAACATGTAGTTCCTTTCCATCAGCAGTCATCTTGCAGGCAGTTAATGAAGGAGGACCTTTTGGCTTCGAGCTGTTCCTGCTTAGAGAGGCTGCTATCAAAATGTCCCCACCACTACTGTGACATACACCTTCAACTCCCAATCCCAGCACTTCTCCTCTAACAATACACCTTCAACTCCCAATCCCAGCACTTCTCCTCTACTGTCCTTTAACTAGAAGGAGGCGACTAACAGGAGGTGCCTAATATCAATGTCTCGTTCCTATTTCCTTTTTCCCGGCAGTATTACCTGGAGCCGCCGGTAAAACTCAGGGAGGCCATGGAAAAGAATGGGCTGAATGTGGAACACTTCTTTGTTCTGAACCATGGAGAATCCAGAGTGTTAAACGAAGACCAGGAAGTCTTTGAATGAATGGACCAAACCTGGGCAATAAGCCCCTCCCATCTTGCAGATGGACTCCGAAAATGCGGGATTTTGTGTGTGTGTGGGTGTGGGTGGGTGGGTGTGTGTGTGTTTGTGTGTGTGTGTGTGTGTGTTTGGATGTGTGTGTTTGTGTGTTTGGATGTGTTTGGATGTGTGTGTGTGTGTGTTTGAATGTGTGTGTGTGTGTGTGTGTGAGTCTCAAACTAAGCCCTTATCGATCACAATAGTTTGAATAAAGGTGACTATGAAATGAACGCTATTATTTTTCATGTAATTCTTTTTTATTTTCTTTCTTTCTAAGGAGTGGCTGTGTATCCATCGATTCTTTGACCTTCAGAGAGTAACTCTTTCACCAATGATCCTAAACCTTCTGTGCATGTGTGAAATATGTTCTTAACATGTTTTTATTCTTCATACTCTCATTATGTACAGTAAGTTTATTGGAGCTCCAGCCTTACTTTTCTATTTGTTAATGATAAATGTCTACCTATATATAAAAACTGAAATTATGCAATGTTTGTTTGTGTATGGCAGGGCTACTTAACTCTGGCCCTGGAGGGCAAACATGCTTCTGTCTTCCATCCTCTTCTAATAACGGATTAATTCAGACCTTGGACACATGGTGATTCACTTCTAGGTAAAAGTGAAAAATCTGAAGTGATTTGGTGACAGGAGCTGAATAGACCTGGTGAATGCCAATCCCTTTTTGTCTAAATTGTACCTACATCATTAATTAGCTTACACATCATGGGCTACAGGCAATATAGTTGAGCAGCCAATAAGTCAGGAAAGACGGGATAAGCAAACTGCAAATAGCCTATTTTTGTATAGGGAGTAAATGCAGGTGTAGAGTGTGATTTTTGCACAGAAGCTTCCGGATCTTTGCGTAAACTATTACATTTTTTCCCCCTGGGGGTCGGACAAGGACAGGTCTACTCTTCCATGGCTTTGATGCCAAACCAATATCTCATGCCAGAATTCAGGCAAGAAGCGATGACCTTCTCGATTTAGTGTTACTATTTGAAGAGAACCTTACTGATTTACTGTTACTACTCGAAGAGGAGAACCCTTATCGATTTACTGTTAATACTCTAAGAGAGAACCCTTTAATAGGCTTATATAGATTTCGGTCAGAAATTGTGGAAGTTAGTCAACGTTTTGACTGTAGTTTAAGGCAACTTGACTCAAGTCATTATTTGGGTCTATTGGGAAGAGTTGGCGATAGGACACAAACAGGTCCAGGGAAACAGGCTAAACTATGAATACAAGTCAGAGGAGAACATCATTCTTCTGCACAGGAAATCTAATTCTACAACTTGGATTAAAACTTCCTTGCATAATTTACCAGTGCTGAATCACATTTATGGAACATGGTCCCAATTCAATCAAGCTCACATTGCTGACTGGTGTTGGATTTTGTGTTGAAACCCTATAGCTGTTACCAGGGGAACCAGACAGACATGTTGTCACTTTTTAGAATTGGAAACGTGGGGTCACAGGATAAATACTATGAATAAGGGCACTGTAAACATTGGTATATTATGGAGGTTTTGATTGAATTGCAGCTCAACACCTGATGGTTGGTTAACTGGCTTTCTGTTCAGTTGTCCTCCCATGGTGTGCTGTTGTAATGTCTGCTTTTGGACACAAATCTGAATGAAATGTCGGTTCCTCCCACTGTGTTACCGTCATTAAAATGGCCTCTCTTCGCTCTACACAGGCTTGCCAGGTTAGGTGTCAACCATCCATACCTAATGTCCTTTGACTGGAATTCAGTCCAATATGCAGTTTCAGCAAAGTTTTTGGAGCATTTTTCTTGATATACATTTGACCTTCAATTAATTCTGCAGACGTTCTCATCCGGAGAGTTGTGGTCACTTAACATTTTTGTGCCGTCCCATTTACATTTGCCATTTTAACCGATGCTCTCATCCGAAGTGAGTACAGCGGCGAACGCATACATTTTGGAAAAAGGGAAAAGCAGAACTACAACGCCGGCTTTGCAAATGCTGCTGATAGAGATCACGTTGTTATTCAAGCGCACCAGGCTGTCAACAATGCACTTCTGACTGAGTCCTTGTCTCTGGGGGAGCTCGGCCCTCGTCCACCAGATGCCATGCGACCAATTCTTTTCTCAAGATGTTTTTCCAACCCTGTGCAAACCACTGTCAGACATATTAGGTTTCTCTTTGTGTTTTCCTACATTGAGATTTGCAGGAATCCTCCAGAGCACAAGAGTTAGGATTGTAACCCACCTCAGGGGTACAATGTTTGGATTAAACTACAACCAGTCTCAGTCCGTCTCATTTGACCTTGAGAGTTGCGGGTTGAACACACTATTATTAAAAATGGGACTTTTTGGCCACTTCTTTCTGTTTGCAAGCTAGAGGATGAATTGTGAATCTTTAACATTTTGGTTGTAAGGCAAGAATAAAATTTTAGAGCCAGAGACTTCTACTTTTCAGGGCTTCTCATATTTTGCTATTAGACAACATTCATTCAGTATTGGATTTGAATCTATTACCCCTTGATTTTGAGTCAGAGATCCATCTCAGAGCCACAGGTGACTTCACAGTCTAGGAGCTTCTCTTTTTATAATTGACTTTTAGAGCTGCATCGTTGTAGACAGCCCAAAGCCGAGATATGAACATACTATTTTGCGGTTTTAAAACAGGGATTTAACATCAGAGCCACAGAGTCCACGGAGACACTGGACAACATTCCAGAGACTCCTGATAGCTGTTCTCGTGCCAAGCATTTGGATGGTACTGGCGAGAACTGCAGCTCCAGTAAAATGTTTGTTATTTTCATCCTCTTTAAGCTCAAAGCTTATCGAACCTACTGACTGATTTTAAACTCAGGGTTAGAGTTTGGAAACCTGTGTGTGTGTGTGCCATAAACAATGCCATGTGAATAGTACAGTACTGTAAATTATTGACCTGCAGTCCTAAACCACCACAACACAGATAATCCAAATAACAAAGAAGCTGTAGGAAATGCAATTTATTTGCAATTTTTTTAATAACATCATTCCTCAGATAAAAATGCAATGTTACAGGAATATACATCAGAGATTAATTTAAAACTTGCTTTCAAGGACCATACAGTCTAAATATATTTTTTCCTTTTTTATTTATTGGTAGCGTGCGTTATAAGCAAGACAGACTCTGTCACCAAAGACAGACTGACATTAACAGATACAAACTGTACATCACTTATATACAAATCAACTTTTTTTTTTCTTTTTTCTTTTTTTTGAAAATAGGAGTAGAAAAGTGATTGAATATTCAGATTTTTATTTATTGTATTCTTTCCCTTTTAAACATTTCTAAAATGAAAGAATGGAACGAGAAATGGAAATTAAAGAGCAAAATGTTTTTCTCAATAGAAAAAAAAAAGACAGGTAACGGGTGTTGTGAGTTCATGCAGACCTGTCACTCAATAAAGGAAAGCGGCAAAAGGAAATGGGGTTCTGATTTGGGCATGTCCACTCAACAACTCCCCCAACAAAACGAGTCAAACACCTCGCATAGTCAAAGTGAGGTACTGTCTCTGAGCATGAGGAAACTGATTAAACAAAATGGCTGCCTCCAAAGCTACCATAAAGCACAATACACATTCTAGTGCTGTTTTTCTTAAATACTACATTTAAAAGTAGTGCCACAACTAATTTCACAACAAGTAACCTCTGTTGTTTTTTTTTAATGGCTCTTAGATAAAAGAATAAAAGAAAACTCAACATTTTTCTATCCTTCCACTGGTCTTCTGATTCTGTGCATGACTGAATATATTTATATGGGGTATAACTAAAGTATGAGAATTTAAAATGTTTCTTTTTATTTGATAGTAGTTTTTTTTTTACCCTGAACAAAGTCTTACATGGTAGCAACCACCAGCTAAAAATCAATTGAAGTAATGGAGGCATGTGAGAATGTTTCAAAAAAGAATCACTGCACATTGACTACACATTTGGTTTGATATTTGAAGGTGATTTATCCATAAAAAAAGAAATGCTCTCACTACCCCAACTGAGTTTTTTGTAAGTGGTAGCTAAAGTTTGAAATGGCTCTTTAAAGAAAACTAAAGCACGAATTCTCAAACTCTTGGACCATAAACTACTTTCAGGATGAGAGCCATCTAACATCATGTAGACCTATTTTTGACTTGATCTGGTTTGTGTCATCATACTTCTACTACTGCCTAGACAAGGCTAGAGACGGGGACCGTAAAATAACATATTTGTTTCAACATTCACCAATCACAACCATTTGTGAAGCTCTGCTAGTCGGCATAGTGCCACGCAAAACCATATTCAGTACCCATAGCAACATCCTCATCCTCAGTATTCTGTCATCCAAACTACGTAGACAACCTCTCTCCCATGTGGATTTAGGAAAGTAAAATCAAACCAGAAAACAACACATTTCTGATCATAGAACAACATTCAAACCTCAATAGTTATCATTTTATATCTGAATTTTATATCAAAATACTGTGTTTTTGCTCCATACAGACCCCTGGAACAGCTCTGTGAAAAATTCTGGTGTGATGGTGCAACACTTATCTTTAACTATCTGGAAGAAATAGAGGGAGAGAAACCTTTACCACTCAAACCAACTGACACCTACTAACCCAGTCATAAAAGCCTTTAGTCATCAGTCACACTGTGTCTTGCATCCAGGCCTCTTCCTGCCTCTTGTCTCTCAACCCCTCTGTGCATGTAGGAGCAGTCAATGTCACACTAGATGACACTGTCACGTGCAAACGTGTGATCTCAAGAAATGTTGTCTTCGCCACATCTGCATAATATCGATGGTAATGCTGATGAGCATAACGAGTAATGATAAACTAACAGTCTTTTAAGAAGAGGACATTACAAGAAAGGTGCTTCCGATTTTGCTACTTGGGGGGGGGCTTCTGTCAAACATTAGTGGTAGCAGTACGGTGGTCGCAGGTTAGTTAAGTCACGTCTATGAAGGTTCACGTAAAGGTTATAACCAATGGTCTCTGACACTGTCCCTTGCAAGACCACACCAAATGAAATGATTTATGCACAAGCAGCAGCAAATTACAGACAAAATAGGATTTGAGAAAAGGCTTGGCATGCTAGCGTGTTGTGGGTTAGGGAAACATTCAATAATCAAATACTGGGATAGCATTTTGTTAAGAAATCCCCAACCAGACATTTTCCTCTCAGAAAAGCACAACCTTACATTTTGTTGTCTCAAACAGTGGACGTTATACCGAATACCTGTTTCATTTTAAAAGATTAAATTCAGTTCTCATCTTTGTTACTTGTAACTCCATTTCCACTCCTCAAAAATATGGCATCCACAATCTGTTTTATATATTTATATAGATATGTGTTTAATATATGACATATAAAATAGAAAAACAATTGTGTTTTTAACTCATAAATAGTTATTTTCTGTTTCCATTATATAATGCACAGTGGCTGTACAACAAAAAAGAAAAAGTGATAATCTTTCATTTTTTTCTAAAAGGGAAGTGATGACCTTGTTTAAATAGCATATGCTCACTACATCTTGATTTTACCTAGAAAATGAAAATAAAGTCTATATTTAAAATAGTTCTTAAAATATTTCTGTCTAGATCAAAAAGATCAACAACAATCCATATACAAGAAAATAGAACATACATCTGTAATATTATGATATAGATCCACATCTTAATAAAGGAACCTGTGAATGCTTTGACAGATACAGTTGTCAGTATAATTAACGTCAGAACAAGACCATCAGCCATTTCAACCGTCCTCCCCATAGAGTTGGATAGAGGGCTCTCTTGGACCTGTTCAGATGTGAGATGAGCCCTCTGACACATCTCTATGGTTGTCCCTCAGTAGTCGATGTGAGAGAGAAACTGGTCTTAATTCAGTGACATTCAATGATAACCTATCAATCTCGTTGGGCACCTATCAGTATTCCCCCTGCTAACAAGCACTTAGTGGCCCGGTTAATGGCTCACTAGCACCACACATCTGGCATAGAAAAACAATGCACCAGCTCCCCATATCTGGTGAACAGCCTCTCCTGGTGGCCAGCGTCCAGCGTGTTTAGCTACCCAAAGCTGGCAAACTACTTCAGTGAAAATCCTAAAAGCTCCCATGCAGTCTTTGTAATTGTATTTTTCAATCATATTTGGCCCTTGAAGTTCTCAGTCTGATCACCTGGGCATATGGCAAAGAAAGTCTGAAATATTTACATCAAAGGTTCTGATTGGCTGGTAAGATGGTCGAGATGACCACCCCTTACTCAGATGAACACTCATTGGTATAATATTATTTCAAACAGATCATCTCCATGACAACTAAATAGGCTAAAAGTTTAATCCCACCTGGAAAAGTGGTGTCTCTATTGAACAGGTCTTAAACAAAAAAGGCATTATAGTATTTTCCACAATTTCATAGTGTTGTTGTCAAACTCATAGCAGTATAATTTTTTTACGAGGACGTGTTTTTGACTGCACTGGACCTACAACTCTTTTCCCCCATATACATTGCATTGAGTGACAGATAAATAACGTCCTCTCTGAAAGAGAAAAAAAAGCTACATATTGATGTATCACGGGCTGAAAAGCACTAAGAAAAAAAGGGACAATTAATCCGCCAGTACTTCAGCAAATGAAATGTTTTTGGTAAAATGTCCATGAACGGTGATATACGTTGAGTCCTTGATAAAAGCCTTAATGACTTGTCAAGGAGAAGTGTTCCCCCAAATGCTACAGATGGCAAATTGTGCAGTCCTGTGTTACAATAACAGATCGTTAAGAAAACCTAAACCTTCCTTACAATCTTTCATTGACTGTCCTTTTCCCTGTCAAAAACATAATCCCAACACGCCATAACCACAACAATGCTAAAGAGGGCAAGGAAACCAACACACCTCACGCCGGGCCACACATCCTGGGTACCAACGTCACACCACACTGCAGCCCAGCGCTCAGTGCCCCTGAAATGAATTCTGGGAAATCCACTAGGCAAAACAACTAAACAGGCTTGACAGCAGCACTGATTAAAGAAGATGTACACGACAGCAACCCAATTGCTTTTGGAAGGGATGCATTAGGTAGATTATGTGTGTGGCCCTAATCTCAGTCATAAATATGGAAAGATTAAATAAAGTCAGGTCCCAAATTGCATTCTGTTCCCTATATGGTGCACTGCCTTTGATCACTTCACATAGGTCTCCGGTCAGAAGAAGTGCACTATTTACAAAATAGGGTGTCATTTGTGAGGCAGCCTAACTCTCCTTTAGAAAGCCCTTTGATGCCTAAATCAATCCACTGTGACATTTTTCTCCCCTTTATCAATGAAACTCCCCAACACCCCAAGTTGATGCTGTACAGTTTTGTTATAAACTAAATAATAATTCCGATTCAGTGTCACCCGACGAGGTTGTACAGTTCAAGAACAATGTCATACTATTGTTGCACTATCTGGACATTTCACTGTGTACATTCTCAACTATGATTCTTTCCTTTACCCCCTGACATTCAGAGGAGTCACGTATTCTATTTTGAAACCTATCTATAATACTATTTTGTTTATATAAAAATATACAATCATTGACCAGTAAAATGACGTCATTCCAGCCAGGCCAGGGGTATGCTCAGATCTGTGCAAATAATACACAAATTCTCTGAAATCTTCTCCTGTAACAAACGTCCCTTGACAAAACACTCCATACTGTCAGTAAAAACAAATCCCTATTCGTCAGATGGATTGTCCATGTCACTAAGTCTAACTTGCATACTAAGTCTCAACAAGTCCAAATCTAAAAGCAGTATCCGACTGTGCGTGTATAAGAAGCCACTAGGTCCCATATGAGATCCACAGTTAGGTTTCCACATTGATTTGACGACAGCGCAGTTCAAATGTCAGACAGAATTCAGGCCTCAGCTTCAACAACCCTTTTCTATCCGTCATAACGACTGACATGCCCATTTTCCAGCTGAGGGCCAACACAACAGAATAGTATCAAATAACTCCTGTGGAATGAGGTTGGGTTGAGTGACAGGTGAACTCACCTGGACAGTATTGACGATAAGGGGCGGGGCTAGTTCCTTTTTTGGTATGACCGTCAGCACCTACCCTCTGTCGTACGTGCAGTGAGCTTAATCTGTGACATTGGATGGCTGCTCAGTTTTGTCCATGACAAGAAGACATGAAGGCATTTAAAGAAAGACAATATTAAGAAAGAGTGGCTGCTTTGGACAGAAGTACAGCCGCGTGGCGCCTCCGCAATTAGCACAAGATACATTATGCAAAATCACTTTTCCGCAAAGCATATTCCTCTCCTGTCTCTCCATCCGCCACAACAGCTGCAATATGTAAAGACCCAAAGTTGATATTTACAAAAAGAAGATATAGAAATAGCTACCCTTTGACCTTATGATACTGGACTTTGCCTGTTAAAAAATCATCAACAAATTTAAAAACTTGGCACACTGAAATGCTAAAAATGAAACTCATGCAATAATGTACAGCTAGTCGTTTTTCAATTCAGGAACGTTAATGACAACTAATAAAAAGAGAAAATAGATAGAAATCAACAATCAAACACTTCTGGCACTAGATACATCTTATCATATACTGAAATGCACCTGATTTCAAGTATAACAGGTTTCTTTCTCAATTTAAAATAATGCTGTAACCAACAAAACAAAAAAGTAAATATATTATATCTATGGGACCATGTTTTCTCTTCATCACTTCTTATGTACAACAATATCTCTTTTTTATAACTCATATGAATATTCTTGTTTACAGTCAAAGTTATTGCATTGTTTTTGCATATCTTGTGGAATGCAAGCAGGATTCCACTCACTCCTTACTAAAGCAACGTACTCTGTTAACGCTAACAAACAAAACAAAGACTCAAATGCTGACCTACCCACACCGCACAGGGATCGTACCAGCCTCTGGCATACGACAAGGTACTAATGAAGCACTCTCAGAACGTATATGAGTGTATGTGCATGGCACAGCTGTTACAGATGTGTAGAAACAAAATGAATAAACACCGTAGACAAAGGGTTGTTGAAGGGGGTGGGTTAGTAAGAGTCTCAACTTACAGTTCAGTTCAGAAACGTTGCATTCTTTTGGAATGCAGCGCATTCCATTAAATTAAACATTTATCAGGCTATATGATAAGTGCATGAAATTCAATATTAGTTGCAGCTAGCCATTTAACATTGGAATTTTAAGTTAAGGTATTTTACATTTCAACTAATGAAGGAACTTACCACACAGCCTTGGACCTTTATCAGAATGGCTAAGTCCTTCCACTTCCATTTTTCAAAGGGCCCAAAAAAAAGGACTATTGTAGATATCAATAGTATTGCAACTAACAGCATCTCGGGGACTTTTAAAAGTATAAGAACTATCATTATCAACATACTTCACTACAGCGGCATCCCAACCTCCTCCCCAATCTTGGCATATGTTCAAACCCGAGAGGCGGAGAACTAAATAAAAAGAAAAACAATGATTTTGGACGGCAGAATAGCGTTAAAATATATATTTTGTAAATATTTTAAGCTAAAGTCATTTGCACTGTACAGATGACGCAGTTTATCCCAGACAGTCTCTGCTGTGCCACAGAGCATCAGACCATATCATCAGGATAGATTGATCACACAACATTATCATTGACATTAAAACTTGAACACTTTGAACACCATATTTGCATAATTAGATAATTAATAATAAGTAATTCCGTTACTCTGAGGCTGTGTGCATGCATACAGTCAATGCCCCCACAAAGCAGAGACATAGATGTTTAATAATAATGTATTTAGCCCTGTGAACTACAATAAAAAGTGTTTACCTTAAAGATTACTACCATAATGTCTCAGACTGGCCGGACATATTTTCCCTCAGATCTTCGAGTTACGTTGGGCTTCAGTCTGCGAGTTACTGGGTGTTGATACAATTGACACGACAATGGAGCTACATCATATTCATCTTATAGGCCTACCAGAATGACCAAATGATGGAACAGTGAATTTGTTAACTAGACAAAATTGGCCAGAAATACTGTTTTGGTCTAGAGATTAACTCCCTAGTGAATCTCTTATGTGCCTAAATGGGTTTTACCTTCATGGTGATATAGGTGCATTTTCAATCCTAAATATTCATACTAAATTATTAATCATCCGTCCTCTCGTGGCCCCAAACAACTGCGTGCCCAATCGCTGAAGTGTTGTGAAATCTGCCACAACCCTGATGTCTCAGCTTTTGTTTCTTCCAAAGGGAATATAATGCAGGTATTAAAAAACAATAAGCTACTTATTGTTTTTATCAATAAAAATGTCTTGCTAAACTAACAATTGATCCCTTTACACATTTATTTTGGGTCCACCACCTAATTGCTTTATGGCGCACAAGTGGAGAAGATGTGAAAAGAGGCGTTATGTTCACTCTCTTGGCTTCCTTTCCTCGATTACCTTTCATATTTTTCAAAAGGAGGCCAAAGAGGATGCAGAGAGGAGGGAGGAGACAAGGACATTTTGTTTTGGCAAAACCCAGGTGTAACTCAAATGTTACGGCTCCAAAGTCAAATGTCACAGAGCCATCGTCTCATCTCTGGTCCGTCCTTTCTTGTTCTCTGATTGGTCTCTGATCCTGTTCTGTGATTTGCTCCTTGAGTTCTGATAAAAAGCTCAGTAGTTCGCTGTTTAGAACAACAATCAACCATAAAAAAGCAGCATTAGGAGGAAACTTTGGAAGCATGCCTGTCAAAATGATGTTTTTGTGTTGAGGTGGTATTGTAGGGTGACAGATAGAAGTCCCACATGACACCGTACTTAATTAATGCTACCTTAATTTAACTGTTTAGGCATAATGTTGCTATTAAGAAACAACGACGCATATTTCACCCTGACCTCCAGATATAGCTTTCACCTCAGGGACAAAATAAATAAATAAATAAATACAATCTGTTTAAAAGGTGCATACTGATAGAAACACGTAACTACGTCCTGTGCTTCACCCGCTCTCTCTCACACACACACACACACACACACACTCACACATACATATACACACACACACACATACATATACACACACACACATACACACACACACACACATACACACACAGGTTTTTCAATACTTCTTAATTTCTTAAAATCTCCTAAAAAAATAAATCAAGCCAAAAACAGGTAGTCAGGACCAGCTTTGTGCAAAATAAGAATACATAACATCAACGGAAAAGAAAAAAGTATTTTGCACAACACTGCACTGCGTGAAATACATGAAGTGAATGGGATTCTGATTGGTTCCGCGGAGACGGTTCTGCCCAACAACTAGCCCCTATTGGACGAGGGGTGACGAAGCACAGATAAGACAGCCAATAGCTGAGACTGGCTTGCGCAGTGACTCCTCCTCCTTACCTAATCCTTTCCCCTGATGCTCCTCCCCCCACGCTCCTCCCTGAAAGCCTGATACAGTCAGGATGGAGGGATGAACGGACCAGTGACGGAGGTTTAAACCATAACAGATAAACGACACCAACCAAAAACGATGCAGACTTGATGCCAGAACAGAGGGTGAGAAAAACGGAGAAAGGGAGATCGAGGTAACCACGGCAACTAGGTGACGCCGTCCCTGTTTACCGTTAGTCACTTCCTGTTTCCTGTCGGGACACACAGCAGTCACCGTTCAGAACAGGAAGTGGCCGGCAGCGTATGATGAGGAAGTGGCGGCATAATGACAGGGGGAAGGTGAGCGGGGGGGGGGGTGGGGGGGGACATAAGGAGGGATATGGGGTGGAGAGAAGGAGGGCATGGGCTTCTGGGGTACGGCACGACAGCTGAGCATGACGGAGATGATCCTGGATGTTAGCGTCTCTCTGATCTGTACCCTGTTGCCGACGCCGCCTCCTCCTCACGGTCTAGTGTCAGTGTTTAATGTCCGTTTTGATATCCTGGCCGAGGGTCCGTTCCTAAAACACACCCCCCCACGGCTGGCAGTTCCCTCTTCCAAGGGTTCCCTGGGTTTGGTTGGTTGGCCGCTAAGCCCAGCTCTGAAGGGGACAGCACGCGGCACGAGGAGGGAGGGACTGACCTCAGCACGAACTCTAACCCCACGAGGAGGAAGAGGAAAAATACAATAAAAAGGGTTTCCTCGCCCCCGCTGCTCCCTGTGAGGAGGTTGTCTGACGACCCCTGATCTTTGACCCTTAACTTTAGAGCCCTTCAGAGCCTGACCTCAGCATGGCCTCTAACCCCACAGGGCAGACTTTACTGTCCCAGAATGCCGGGCGACCACGGCGACGACACTGACGCACTTGAAGAACAAAGTGAAAGGAAAAAAAGAAAGAAACGGCACATCCAGTCCAAAAACGACACTTTCTTTTACCTTCTCTGTTTCTGTGACTGCTGTCATTTTCAGTTCATCTTCCATACTCCTCCTTAACCAGGACCGGATAACTGAGAGGCACTTTTGAAACAACCAGAGACACGCATAAACAATCACACACCCACACACACACATTCAGTCACACGCACTCACAGGAAAACTATTAATCCCAAAATTAAAACAAAAATAAAAAAACGGATTCCATAAAACAAAATAAATATGTCTGAATCTAATCGTCCGGCGCCGTGGGCCGCCAATGTCAGGTCTCATCCGGCGGATCGGACAGAGAGAGAGGGCCCAGACAGAGGTCCTCAGCGGATGTGTGTGTGTCTGTGTGTGAAGGGTCTACCCCTACAAACTGGTCACACACTCCATGTCCTCATCCTCCATCAGGCTGCTGTTCCTCCGCCCCACCGCCCCTATCACCTCCTCCTCCCCAATGTGCTCCACCTCCACCACCTCCAGCCCCTCCTCGTCCTCCGGATCCCCGTGCTGCCCCAGGTGAGTGGCCCCGAGCAGCTCCTGGATCCCCTCCAGGAGGGCCCCGGGCCTCTCGTCGAGGCCGGCCTCCAGGCTAGCGGCACGGTCCCTGTTGCAGTGTATGTAGGGAACAAGGTTCCCGTTGGGGCTGGGCTGGCTGTTGCCGTTGAGTATGTTGTCGGCGGCGTTCTCCATCTCCTCGATGGTCATATCGCACGCGTCTGCCAGTTCCTGCTTGGTCACCTCAATAATAGAGGGGTCTTGGGCAAAACGACCCAGGCCCTCCGATATCAGCACCTGTGTAGAGACATAGAGGGAGTTGATTGGGGTAATGGGAGTTGGAGTTCGAGCCTGAGACCTAGTATTAATTACACACAGGGAGAAATGCTTTGTACATTTTCAAGTTCTACTGACTGGGTCATTCTCAGCCCAGAACCGCAGCTTGTGGTGCTTTTCTATTGCATGGTACCAGCTCGACTCTACTCGCCTCGCCAGAACTTTGCTCACTTTGGGAGCTTCTGCACCGCCTAGTACCAGCTCGCCTCGGCTCGGTTCGTTTTCCACTGCAGATGGTACCCTGTCCCCACCCTATAGTGACATCACAGGAAAACTACCTCGGACTGAGAGTCCAACCCGACGCCACCCCCAACGTGACCCAAACGGGAACAACAATGGAGATATCGTAAAGAGAAATCTATTGAATGAACTCCATCAAGCATGGAACGTAAAGTGGCAAATAAAAAGTCAAATAAATCTGGATAACAAGGTCACAGACCCTGTTTGAAAAACAGTGAAAAGTATAAGAATATAATTATCGCCCTGCAGTATAAAAGATGACATAACTGCAATGTTCTGTTAGATTTAAGTGTATACGCCTAACAACTCAACACCAACACATTTAAAACAACCTACATAACCCCTCCATCTTGATTAAAAGGTATAAATAATTGCCGGCTATAACACCACGCGGACTGTACACAGCGCAGCGTTTATATTGGTAGTAGTGAGGAAGCACGCGTGAGCAGTAACTTTGGTCTTAATACATTAAAGACTGCAAAAAGGGGTTTGAAAGCTTGGTAGGCTGCTTCTGTTTGGCTTGACATTACAACTTTGACCAGTGCAATGTATGCCAGTTAGCCTATAGAAAAACCCAGAGGAGGAAAAAGACAAGGTCCTTCTGTAGGCTAGAAATCTTCTGTAGGCGCATCTTTGCGGGGCTCTCACGGGGATAACGAGTTGAACGCCAGTGCATAAGTCCAAGCCGAGAGGAGTTTTGGGAAAATACGCTCGCTGAATTATTTTTGGGAGTTTTGGGAAAGTATGCTCTGATCCTAAACATAACTAACCCATTTCAAGGCAATGACACCTGGGACAGACCCGCAAAGACGTGCATCACTCGTCTCATAAAGCCATACTCAGACACCAGACGCCTCACTTGGAACCTCAAAGGAGCAGGTACTAAAACATTTATTGGGTACCAGGTACTATGCTAACTTTTGTCCAGTGGAAAAGCACAAAAGTGAGAGCTTGTACCATGCAGTGGTCAAGCTCCCAAAGCGAGTAGAGACACGTAGAGCTGGTACCACGCAGTGGAAAAGCGACATTAGAGAAAAGGTTTGGGTTTCACTTGATTTGGATAGTCAAAATGATCAAATGTAGATAATCTACAGATCGTAATATTAATAAACTATCAAAAACAAAGTAAATGCTTCCTAAGGTTAAGATCAGGTTTAGGTTTATAAAAAGAGTGTGAATACGGTCAGAGATTGGAAGAGGTTCAAGGTTTTTAATTAAGGTTAGTAGATAGTTAACTGAAATGTTGTGGATAGTCTGGAGAGCGTCTACGGACTGACTATCCAAACAGAGTTACCCGGGTTTGAGGTGGGAGAGACGGAGGACCCAGCTGACTCACCGCTTCCACCAAACTCCCGGCGCTGCCGTGGGACAACGACGCCGTGTCCAGGTGCACAGAGCTCGGCACCGTGAGGGAAACGGGCCGCGGCGCCCTGTGACTTGCCGTTCCCGCCCTGTGGCCGGTGCCCGGGCTGTTCCCGTTGCTGTCGCTGTGCCACGACCCGCAGTTGACCGAGGGCAGGCTGGAGTTGAGCTCGTAGGAGCCGGTGGCTGGACCCGTGCCCTCCAGGCGCAGTGACGGCACACGCTGGTAGGACGCCTGGCCGCCTCGGCCAGTGGGGCTGGTGGGCGGCGTGGAGCAGAGCCGCGCGAAGAGCGTCGGGGAGTGGCTCCGTCGAAGCAGCGGGCTCAGGCCTGCTACAGCTAGGGCCTGGCGGGGCGTACGGTACGTGTGAGCGCTGCAAGGTTGTGCGTGCGTACGTACGTGCGTACGTGTGTGTGTGCATGTACAAAACGGAACTAATTACACATTTAAATTGGGACGCAACACGTTAATAACGCGCAGTTACGTTTTGACACCTACATGAATGAGGTCAAAGCATTATTTGTGGGGCGGCTTGGTCGGTGGGGTTATAGATTACTCACCTGATGGTGGACCAAGTGTAGAGGTAATACTGTCTTCTGGGTGACCTCTGCTCCGGTCTGTCTCCTCAGACACTCCAGGTGGAAGGACGACCTCCGACCTGAACCCAGGGGAGGAAAGGAGTGAGAGACTGCACAGAGAAGGACTAGAATGGACTTAAACATTTCAACATTCTGCAGAGGGGGAAGTGGAGACATAAAGAGACATATCTGGGTGGGAGTGGGGGGGGTGTGGAGCGAGGGTGTGTGTTAGTGGGGTTTACAAGGGTGTTTGGAGGCTTTGAGGAAGGAAGGGCTGTTGTTGTTGGGAACATTTCTTACCCAGTGCTTTAGGCAGGCAGGTCTTACCCAGTGCTGTGGGGCAGAGGAAGGCTCTTCTGGGAGACTGCCAGTGTCTCCTCTCATCCACGTCCTCTCCTTCCTCCATAGGAGCCAACTGCTTGTTCTCCTCATCCTGGTATACCAGCCTGGAGACACACGCATGGGCGTGTTGCACGCGCACGCACACATACACACACACTAACGTTAGGGACATATTCGGCTCATGAAATGCACATAAGTATGTGGTAATGAGCATTCAGATGAACATTAACAAAGAGTTGAAATTGAATTGAAATGGGCCTAACAGACAAAGGAAGATCGAGTGACAGACACAGACACATGGAGAGGACAGACATACAGACAGATTGAAAGTGAGGACAGAATGATATATGATAATATGGAGAAGAACAGAGAGAGCTTTCTGGAGAAGCCATAGGCAAACCGCTTCTTGAGAGAAGACAGGCTATGTGCACACTGCCCAGAGAATGAAGTGGAAACTGAGCTGCACTTCCTAACCTCCTGCCAAATCCATGACCACATTAAAGCCACACAATTTTCTCAGATCATGCAGACCCACAAATAATTTCAAATCAGACTAAATATTAAGAACCTCCACATGTTTTTCCAGAAGCACGATTCATGACCTGTTGCTATGAGGAAAGGGAAACCAGCGGATCACAAACAACCTTGTGAACGTGAACCATATTCATGTCTTCATTTGACCTTGTCATTCTCACTCAACTATTTGCACATTTTACATTTTACTGTACATAGTCTATAAAATAGCATTCCAAATATTTGTATCCTTTCAAAGCTTGTGTGTAATGTCTATTTAAAATTGTAGATGTTTGTTTTTCCATTTTAACTTTTGTTATTTGTAAGAAATAAATTTTTTTAAAGGCTTTCTTTTCAAGCCTTTAAAATGGACATTGGGTTAGGAAAGGCAGAGATAGAGACAGGAGAGAGACAGAGAGTAGAGAGAAAAGACACAGAGACATAACGAGGAACCGTACATGTCTGAGGTGAGTATATCCTGGTTGCTGTGGTGATACTCTCTGTCGTCGACATAACTTTCGTCGTACGTCGCCTCTGCCATTGCCTCCTCTCGCCTGATGATTGGCATACGGCTGTCAGTGGAGTCCGAGCTGCTGACAGAAAGGAAAACCTCTCACGAACACGCCCTGAGGGAAAGTCAGACTAAATGGAAGAAAGCCTTGGTGATTCAAATTCTACAGAAGTGGGGGGAGTGGAAGCACGATGACTGCAGACGGGAAGCAGCACCTTCAGAGCAGGAGGACAAAGCAACGCGTTCAGGGGGGGAGCGGGCGGGCACTTAGGATGGAGGAGGAGTGGGGTGTTGACAGCGGCCTGGCAGTGTGTCAGTTAGATATGCTGCAGTGGTGATAATGGAAGCTTCCGTCATGATCACTAGGATCACTAGGACGTGTGTGTGGATGGGGGGCGGGGGGCGTGCCGGGGGATGGGGGGGGGTCAATACTCCATGGTCAGGGTGGATCCAACCAGAGTTACATAGGCTAGAGAGCCCCCCCCGGGAGTTCCAGTCAAGCATGAACCGGAGGCCGATGAGCGTGGCGGCCGTTTGCGCCAGACTCATACATATTGTGAGCAAATAACGTGGCGACGAGGTGTACAGGAAGAACTGCTCCTAGCGTACCTTTTCCGTAAGTACAGTAACACTAGAGCGCGGCTATTCAGCTCAGGTCCAGGAGGGCTGACACACAGACACAGTTCCGAATTGGCCACTTTTTACAAGGAAGGGATGACAAACCGACAAATAGAAGGGTCTTGCATTTTACCTTGTATTCTAACTCATATTTCGAGTGTCTTGGCCCTCCAGAACCAGGGTTGAACCACTTCACTAAGATAAATATACATTTGCAGATTATAATCCACAGATTTTCAGGTGTAAAATATTCTGCAAATATCTGTGGATCGTCCCTGAAGATCCACCCTGTTTACGGTCCACGGATGAAACAACGCCCCCCTGTTGTTCAAATCAAGGTCCCGACTAAAGCTTTATCCGTATCATATGTCTCTCTCTTTTTTACCTCTCTCACCCACTCCCCCGGGGAGAGGAAGCAACATACCGGATGAGGGAGTCATAGAGACACGTCCTGTGCTCGACGTCGGTCAGGGTGGAGAGATTGGAGGATCAAAAGAGGAGAGGAGAAGAGAGACAGAGACAGACACAATCTGTGAGGTGCATCTGAACGGAGGAAAAAGGCACTGCGTTCGGGAATCACATCCACTGAGTTAGAGACGAAACGACTTGGGAGAGTGTGAGGAAAACAGACCATTTTAACTGGGACATTTAAAATTCGATTTTGGGGAGTCTCTGCCCCCCCCCCCCCACTCCCGACTCCATTCAGTTTTCCTCTGGGAGATTTATTGCCTACCTCTTGGGAGGGAAGCACCAAGCGGGCCTTGGCAGTAGTATTGGGGTGAGCGGTGGTCTGCTCAGCCCGTCGACCGTACTGATACTGGGGCTGGGGAAGCGACTGACGCCCCCCGGGCCGACCACCAGTCCCGGGATCCCGGTGTTGTTGGCGTTGTTGACGTTGGCGTTGGAGCCCGACGACGAGTAGGAGCTCGGCGTGAAGGTGGTGGAGTCCATTAGCTTCTGGCGGGACGGCGACCCCCCTTCCCCTGGGCTGCCGGTCTGGCTGATGTGGAGCGGCCGCTGGGTGGTGAAGGACTGGGGGAAGGTGCTCCGTCCGTCTTCGTGCCCGTCGTTATAGTAACTGACGTGGTTCCCGAACAACCCTCCCGCTCTCTGAGGTGGAGGAGAACAATAAGAGGTGGAGGAGAAAAGGGAATGACTGTTCTGAATTGTTGTGATAACAACCGTCATGAGGAAACAGGAAGCTCACCCCCTCTGCATTTCGGTGGTTTTGATGAATAAATTATTGCCACGTGAAATCTTTCGGTTTCATTTCTTAAATTAGGTTACGTTCATCAGTCAGCGATGCTGAATTACCAATGATAAATCCATGCACAAATGTATAAAAAAAAAAAAAGACAACTATGAAGGAGGTGTAATAACCTTTTCACATGACTTCATCTGTTTATTTTTCTCTATGCAGTATGGACAATGCAAAGCAATAGCATGGTTCATGGAAATGCTGAATTTCTCAATCGACTGGAGCAAGATTTATGTTACAAATCATAGAGCTTTCCCGAAATCTCCAGAGGGGCGAATTTTCTAAATTAATTTACCTGGTGTTCCCTATTTGATAGAATAAACCATTCACTGTCATTACTAAAACTGATGAATCATTAACTTCAATCTTCGGTTCTACTCCTATTATTATTCTTTTCGAAATCCGATTGTTGTAATCTGGGGAATAATTTATCAGAAAATGCAGAATTCCGAAATCCAGAAAGATTCCATACTTCAAGTTTGTTTCCAGATTCATGGGAATCTTTCAACAAGGCGTTCTGAAAAAAAAACACGAGATTTGGGAACGTCACAGATTCGTACATCCCTAGGTGAGACAGTGGTTTAGGTGTCAAAGCCAATGTCCTGGACACAGAAGATGAGCAGATACGAGCCCTGTGAGCCAGAGGTCACTGATGTGGGACTGGTTTGGAGAGAAGCTCTAGCAGAAGCAATGGGCCTGACTCAAGCGGCGGAAGGGGGAGGGTTGTCTGGGGGTTTGTTGCCAACCTTTACCCTAAAGATATCGTCTTCCGAGGCAGCAGAGACCGGCTCTTTAATAGACTTGTCCAGGTCCTCCTCCACCGTCAGGTCGCCTGATATCGCCCTTCGGATCTCAGGACCCATGTCATGGAGTGTCCGTAGGCCCGCCTGATCAGAAACAGACACGCCAGGCGCACATGCAGGGACGGACAGACAGGAAGAAAAGACACATAAATAATACTCATCCGAAACGAAATGTTAATTAGTTACAGTGCAACATTTGGCAACGCTAGCTGATCCTCTACACATCAGGTTGTTGTGCTACTGCTCCAGAAACTACTTTCAACTTCTAACTGATATCCATAAGTTAATATTACTGAAACTAGAAAAGAATCTTAGCCGCCAAGTAGCTGCAAGATCCCTTTCAAATTGAAATGGCCAAACAGTGATGTGGTTTTAGAGATGGCCAAAGAGTGATGTGGTTTTAGAGATGGCCAAAGAGTGATGTGGTTTTAGAGATGGCCAAAGAGTGATGTGGTTTTAGAGACGTCCAGACAGTGATGTGGTTTTAGAGATGGCCAAAGAGCGATGTGGTTTTAGAGATGGCCAAAGAGTGATGTGGTTTTAGAGACGTCCAGACAGTGATGTGGTTTTAGAGATGTCCAGACAGTGATGTGGTTTTAGAGATGGTCAAAGAGTGATGTGGTTTTAGAGATGGCCAAAGAGTGATGTGGTTTTAGAGATGGCCAAAGAGTGATGTGGTTTTAGAGATGGCCAAAGAGTGATGTGGTTTTAGAGATGGCCAGAGTGATGTGGTTTGAAAGATGTCCAGACAGTGATGTGGTTTTAGAGATGTCCAGACAGTGATGTGGTTTTAGAGATGTCCAGACAGTGATGTGGTTTTAGAGATGTCCAGACAGTGATGTGGTTTTAGAGACGTCCAGACAGTGATGTGGTTTTAGAGACGTCCAGACAGTGATGTGGTTTTAGAGATGTCCAGACAGTGATGTGGTTTTAGAGACGTCCAGACAGTGATGTGGTTTTAGAGACGTCCAGACAGTGATGTGGTTTTAGAGACGTCCAGACAGTGATGTGGTTTGAGAGATGGAAAGGCAGAACCTTGTAGTGACTGACCTGCAGGGAGAGAGCAGTCTTGGGAGGTACTTTGGCCACTAGTCCTTGTTCCTTACGCTTCTTAAATTTCCTGAAGTACTCCTGGATTAGGAACGTGGCGTAGAACTTCCCAACAGTCACCTCATCGTCACCAGCAGGGGGCACAACCTGATCGAGAAGCTTCATGCTGGTCCTTTTCCAGATCTTCTTCACTATTGCACGAAGCTCCTCGTTTGCCTGCTCCAGGTTACCTTCACACACACATACACACACACATACCAGACAACGGACGAAACAACATGACAGTCATTGCTGCGTCGGGAGCTTTACTCTTCCAGTGTCTGTCAGAACCGATGCGTTACAACCAAACTGAAAAGTGAAATCAGACGTGTTACCATCAGTTTTGATCCTCAGGGCAGTTCGCACCAGGGCAAACAGAGTGGCGTTGAACATGACCGTGCCATCGCTGTTCAGGGGCATGTTCATGGACACCAGGCGTTTACAGGCAACCCGATGGGGACAGAGCTTCCCGAAGCCAAGCGGCGGCTGGATCCTCCTCAGCAGAGTCACCACGTCCAGGTGCTTGATACGACCCCTGTGGAGTTGAGAGACGTTCAGAGAGAGAGGGGTTAGACAGGGAGAGGTGGAGGTGGAGAGAGGGGTTAGACAGGGAGAGGTGGAGGTGGAGAGAGGGGTTAGACAGGGATATGGAGAGGTGGAGAGAGGGGTGAGACAGGGAGAGGGAGAGGTGGTGAGAGGGGTTAGACAGGGAGAGGTGGAGGTGGAGAGAGGGGTTAGACAGGGATATGGAGAGGTGGAGAGAGGGGTGAGACAGGGAGAGGGAGAGGTGGAGAGAGGGGCTGTGTAAATGTATGTCAAGACGGACAGATGAATGAACTGAAAGATCTCCGGAGATATACGCAGCAGGAGGTGGTACTGACTTGGCCTCCGGGTCGTATTCGGCCCAGATCCTCTTGAACTCGTCCAGGTGATGCGGTCCCAGGATGGACCAGTCTCTGGTCAGGTAGTCAAAGTTATCCATGATCACAGCCACAAACAGATTGATAATCTGACAGCGGAGGGAAAACAGATCACAGCGATCAACTGATCAGCGGGCAGACGGCAAATCAATCAAATATCGCAAAGCATTACCACCACTCTACTAACGATACCCCTGGACATCAACATCAACACCATAATCAACACCATAATCAACACCATAATCAAGATCAATAATCAGATTACGGTCAAAATTACTCTTCATTCATTTAAATCTTACCAGTTAATTCCACCACAGTTATAAATGCAGTAGACGTGACATATCGGAGCCCCGCGACCCTCCCAGCTCCCCTTGTGACTTACCAGGAAGGCACAGAGCATGTAGAAGCTGACGAAGTAGAAGATGGCGAAGTGACTCCCACACTGGTCATCGCTGGCTCCCTCAGAGCCCTTCTCACAGGTTTGATTGGGGGCGCACGCCAGCATGATCTCTTGCCACGCTTCGCCAGTGGCACACCTGGGTACAGGTAAACACACAGGTGTGAAACGCAGCAGCTGTGAATACTATGGTATATAAATATACAGCAGGAGGTCCTCCTGTGAATACTAAGGTATATAAATATACAGCAGGAGGTCCTCCTGTGAATACTAGGGTATATAAATATACAGCAGGAGGTCCTCCTGTGAATACTAGGGTATATAAATACACAGCAGGAGGTCCTCCTGTGAATACTAGGGTATATAAATACACAGCAGGAGGTCCTCCTGTGAATACTAAGGTATATAAATATACAGCAGGAGGTCCTCCTGTGAATACTAGAGTATATAAATATACAGCAGGAGGTCCTCCTGTGAATACTAGGGTATATAAATATAGTGGAGCAAGAGAGGAGAGAGTAGGACAGGAAATAGTGGCACGTCTCACCTGAAGAGAAGCAACGTGGCCTGAGGAAAGGTCTGGAAGTTGTTGTTTCTGTTGATCTGACTGTTGTCCCTCAGGGCTATTTTACCGAACATCTGCAGGGGGCAAAGCCGTTACAACAAGGACTGACTGCAGCAGACGGGTTCCAAAAATACCCCACAGACACATGGACAGACACCCCAGAGAGGAGGAAAACACGGGAAGTTTCATGACGCGACATGCAACTTGTTGGAGAGAAGAGAGAAGAGAAGGTTGGGAAGACAGAAAGGGATGGGAGAGAAGATAAGACAGACTAGAGGAGAGAAAAGGAGAAAAGGAAGGAGCAACGGGGGAAGAGGAGCGAGAGCAGAGACGAAAACAAACACAGATGTCCAGCTTTCACCACGAGTTCGTACCTGCATCCCGATGACAGCATAGATGAAGAACAGCATGACTATAAGTAGAGCTACATAGGGGAGGGCCTGGGGGGGACAGAGAGATCACATGACACCACGTGGCAGCAAGAATAAGGTACCCTTTTCCCAATGAAGTGCACTTCTTTTGATCAGACCCTTGATTACAACCAAGTGCACTAACATTAAGTCACCATTAAATGTTATACTCGCTACAAAATAGTGAATGTACTTTTTCTGGTGTTTCTGGGTCGAAGGAAAATAAAATATGTCCAAATGGTAACCAAACGGTAGGACAACTTCAGAAGCAAATTTTCTAAGACCTTCCATGCCTTATCGCTAACCTCCAGCAGGGTGAGCAGGCTATGAAAGCCTGTATATGTGGGGGAGTACTGAGAGGCAGTTTGACGCTCGCTAGCTGGTTAGCTTGACACGACATCCCACTACGGTAGCTCAAGGACAGTTAAGGTCCCCTCGAACTCAAGTCACCCAATTTAGGAAGTGATTTTTCTCAGTTTACCAATAAATAATTGAATATAGTACATATTACATATACATATAAACAGACCCCAGCTGAAAGACATCCAACACTGCATCAAACTCCGCCTATCAAATCTGAATTCCGGTACACTTGTGCCCCAGCTCGGCTTGGAGTTGACCTCTGACCCCGGTGTCTGATGTGTGGGTTCGTGACCCCTCACCTGAAAAGACTTGATGAATGTCCAGAGCAGGGTTCTGATGCCTTCTCCCCGGGACAGCAGTTTGACCAGCCGCATCACTCGGAAGAGACGGAAGAACGTGATTGAGATCCGGGCGTTGTCTTCTGAGTTCTGTAGTCCCTTTAGTAAGGTACCAGACATCAAAACACACACATACACACACACACGCACAAACATATGCGAGTGTATACCCACACGTGGGTGAGGATACAAACAGGCATGCCAATATGCACACACAGACACACACAGATGCCAAACACAAATACACAGGCGCACACACACACATACGCAGGCATACACAACGTAATAAATAAATCGCTGTTGAGTCCATTAAATCTTCCCATCAAAAACAACGTACAAAAGACTTTAGGAGAGAATCATGCTGAATCTGGTGGCTTTAGGACATTTTAAAATAAAACTAACAGAGAAACTGCATTATTTTACATCCTGCTTCACTTCCTGTTTTCCAACAGAGGGCCCCAACTTGGTTTTTATTAATATTTCAAACCTGCCAACAACAAAAACTAGGCTATTAAATATTTACACAAAACCTCTTCAGAGTAAATGTTCCTTTCAATTTAAGGCAATTCAACATTATTATATATGGTTCCCTGATGTTTGTAATAGCTGTTTGAAAAAACTCAATCATAGATTACAGTTCGGCTTGACCCGTGCGCACATCTTTCAAGGTGGGAAACCATCAAACGTCATGTTGAAAAAACAGCTGTGCTTAAGTTAACTACAAAATCAAACAGAACTAATGTATTCCATTAAACAAAACCATCTACCACACAGGTAAAACTAGGAATAAATAAATCCCAACCTTTCCCAAACAAATAATGACAAAAACAATCAGCACAATGCATTCGATTGTTGGTTTTGGTTATTGATTCTCATAAAGCCACCAGCTCAGCTTTGTTTTAACAATCAAGATGCCCCTTTCCTTAGTGAAAGTAGATTAAAAAAAAACTATGGAACAGCAGAGGGAGCCACTGTGCCACTGAGAGAGAGAGAGAGAGAGAGAGAGAGAGAGAGAGATAGAACGTAGAAGAGAAGCTGAGAAAAGGGGAGAGGGTGAGAGAGACAGATAGAAAAGAAGAGCGAAAGACAGAGCATGACTGTGGGATCATGGCTTGACCCAATGACAACACAGGAGGAGGAGAAACAGGAGTTGGAGGAGGCGCAAAGCGAGGTGTTTTTCCTTTTGCTTGAGAGCGACGGCAACACGACAGCAACTGCAAAAGACTTAGCCACAGTCTACTGATAACAGCAGGGTGTGGCCGTCCCATGTGCTTAAAACACGGAAGCGGAGTCCCAAAATGCAAGCCTGTTGCCTATGAAGCGTACTAGTTTTGAACAGGAGTACTACGTACCCCACATCAAAAGAAGTACAGCACACAGGGCGCAGGGCAGCATTTGGGATGTGGAGACACAGGTAGCATGCTATTTGTGATGGTGGGGGGGGCGGAGGTGCATGGGGAGTGTTGGAGGTGTGTGGGGAGGGATGGAGGTGCGTGGGGAGGGATGGAGGTGCGTGGGGAGGGATGGAGGTGCGTGGGGAGGGATGGAGGTGCGTGGGGAGGGATGGAGGTTCGTGGCGAGGGATGGAGGCGCGGCGAAGACGGCAGGTTACCGTGTGTCCGTACCATTGTCCTTACCGAGGAGGTTTGGGAGGAGTTGCTGGCAGGGTCAGCTGGCTTTAAAGAAAGGCAGACAGAGCAAAGCTATAGAAGCACAGACTCCCCTGCTGTCAGTGGGACGCGTGTTTGTGATGCGCATTGGGTGTCTGGACTGCGGGCGGCTTTCCCGGGTACCAGGGGGGCGCAGGCCTCGCGCTTTTGCGGCTCAGGACGCACAGTTTCAATTCATGAATTTGGACGATGCTAATAATGCTAATTCCAGGATGGGACGGAGGTGAATAAAGGCTTGTTGGGAAAAATGACTACATGGGTCTTTGAGAGCAACTCAGAGTAAGGAGAATTTCTCCCAAATGTTTAGGTCACACTAAGCAGTAGGGCATGTGGGTGTCTGGTAAATGGCTGATTAACCACGGACATGGGCCTTTGCCACGCCCTGTTGGCCATTGGTTCCCTTAACGCCTATTAGAAACATTTTATCGGCGCAATTTGAAGAATAAAGAATAAATGTTTCATGATACTTGTGGCACACACCAAGGTTTTGGCTTTCAGCCTGCCAGAATTCAGGAGCCAAATGACCCAGTTAATCCTAAAACCTCTGCTTCGAATTCATCCCTGGTGTGGCAGATACTGACTCTGCGAATCAGAATATGGCGAATATCTGATTGTGTTGGAGGCATCGTATATAGGAGTGTCTCTTGTTTGTAGGGGTGACTTTAATTGTAAATAGCTTTTTATAGAGTCCCCTTAGAAGAGGTTGGACGGGGGTTGACTAGCCTGAATATCATATGCAGCCAGTGGGTGTTTAGCAGTTATTAATTCGTTTCTAATAAATTTGAACATTACCTGCACTGGGCTGGAGGCCGAATGAGGATTGCCGTTTGAGTGGAACGGGGGGGGGTGATAATGAGTGTTCACGAAACACTAAAACATAGAAGGGTGTTCCAAAAGGATTGTCCCCGGTACAGCCGGGGGGGGGGGGGGGGGGTTATGGAAGGGGGTGTTGACGGTTCATACCCCGGCACCAGGATGAAGTGACTGAGGGGGCAGTTAAAAATGGCGAGGGGGCCAATCTTTTTTTTTGTCATTTTTTCTAAAGGGTATTTAAAACTGGGGGAGGCAGAAAATTCAACTGAGGGAGCTAAGCCCCCTCTTGGCCCCTAGTGCCGCCGGGCCTGTCGCGGTCTCTGTCTTTGTGCCAGGTGGACCCGGCTAAGTGAAGCGCCGTTCAGTACAACAGCGACATCAGCAGGGAGCCACCCAGTGGCCGTCCGGGGTACTTCGACCACAAGACATGACCGCTCACGATCTCCCATTGGCATCAACGCGAGCACGGCAGAACATTTCCGACTGAAGTACGGGTTTGGACTGGTGGTCTTGGTCCAGTCAGCGTGGCCATAATTCACAGGGTCAGCCAGTCAGCCACACTGAAAACGTACACTAAGCAGTTTGAACCACGGTCTTATCAGGGCGGAAGATACATCTTATTGACCCACACCATATAAATGGCCTTGTTACTATGTAAAAGGGAGGGGGGTTAAGAGAAGTCATGAGATTTGGAAGAGTGTGGGGTTTGTCCGTCTTTTTGTTTCAAGTAAGCGTCCGCACGCGGTCCCACGATACGACACTGTAGTCTGTTAGGCACACACATTCAGAAAGTGTCTGACAGACTGTGTCTACGCACTAAGAGTGTTTTGAGGACCAATGGCCAACACTGTGTTGACGTGGATGGGGGGCTGGGGGGGGGGCGTTTCGGAGAGTAGGAGTGTAATGTTGATTTACGTGAAAACGGGAGGATAAAATACGTTGGAGCAGACGCCAGTCATTCACGGTGAAGTTGGCTTTAAATGAAAGATAAAGCTAACTGCACCGCAGCGATGAAAGGCAGCTGTGAGACTGCAACGAAAACCTTTTCTGCGATGAAACCATGATGAAATTATACTGTATCATTTTCAAATTGCCCAATCGGCCGTTTTACGTTTTGTTGGGGACGTTTTGCTGCGGCTGTGAAATCTTTATGCGGCGTATTTGTCACTGAGGGGATCGTCCAACTTTTATCGTGCACGTGATATTGTGATTGGTTAGTTGCTGGGTAACACAAAACACAATAATTTTACGATCCAGTTCAACTGTGCAAATGTGAGTTGTCAAACTGGAAAAAATAACAATCACTGCTCAAAGCAGGTGACATTTCAACTGACTTTTTTTCATTCACATTGCAATTAATCATTACAGTAGAGGTATATTGTTTGGGTAACCTAGGTCTCTGTTCAAAAATATTGCTTGATTAATATCAACAATTGCAGGGCTTTCTTGAATGTCCGAACATCATAGGGACTTCAATCGTTTACTTTCCCTAAATTCCCATTCTACATTAAAACTATATAGAATTTGTGTCTCGCCGTCTCCATACTCGGCCATCTTAGCGGGAAAACAACAGCAATCATCCTTTGATGCCCAGGCGATGATCAGTAGGGTCACCTTGGTTAGTTATCGTTAGTTAAAGTCATCTAACGTTAGTCAGAGAGGAGACCCAGGGTACCCAGCTTGCATTTCAGGGCGTGCATGAGCACCACAACCCATCAAGTAAGAGGAGAGACAGAAGTAAACATTCACAAGAAGAGCAAAGTGCACTGAAAGATCAGTTCAGACAGAGATGGCGGGGGGGGGGGGGCATTCCGGAGGGGGGGGGGCAGGGGCGGGGGGGTTTGGGGAGGGGGGGAATGCAGATGTGGCATCATCGCCTGCAAGACACCATTGCCATGGCAAAAAAAAAAAAAAACGCAATGTTTTTTCATAAATCTCCTAAGCTGCTTTTATTTTCAAACCAACGGAAAAACTTTTCAGAACACAAAAATCTTGCAAATAAAAATAAAGAAACGAGTAAAACAAAAACACTTGCAAAACTAGAAAGGTTTTAGGAAGAATCTTCTGGTCAGCATCACTGCTGGGGGTGGTTACTTAGAGTTGGGAATGGTAGAGCACATGGCCAAGTGGTGTAGGGAAATCCAATCTGTTTTTATTCAAATGTATTATCTTTACGTTTGTTTGGAATTTTAAAGAAACAATCGCCTGCCCAATCGGCTATCTTAACAAGACCAGTAAACTCACTTAAACAAGACAAAAGAATGTACGAGCACCTTTTGAATATTTGTTGTACCTTTTAGTCAAGCATTCTCCAAAAGTGAAAGAGAATTTCTTAAAAGTGGTTGCTCATCAATCAATCAAACTACCACAGAAGAAGACGATTAAGGTCATGCCTAGGTCAGAGGTTAATTTATTAAACAGAAATGAAAACAGCAAACCAAATGCAAATCAAACTCAGTGCAGTGTGAGGGGTGGGTGAACTGTATAGCAGAAG
This sequence comes from Esox lucius, assembly GCF_011004845.1. NCBI lineage: Eukaryota > Metazoa > Chordata > Actinopteri > Esociformes > Esocidae > Esox > Esox lucius. The sequence goes on along the minus strand of NC_047586.1, from coordinate 4,684,018 downwards.
AGGGTGTATGTCTTCAGATACAGCTGAAGGTCTAGTGATGTACAGTTTATTGCACTGGAGTCATTCATAAAGACCTTGGTCAAACATCTCGTGGTCAGACAGCTTCACTTTCAAAGAGGGGAAATCCACCCATCCTCAAGATAAGGTCAAGAGCATGTCAGAGTTAAAGGGAAAATCGGTGGTTTGACTAAATATACATAATGTATGCTATATAACAACACTAGAAGGAAATTATGAAATTTTGTCAGAGGCTAAAAAAGAGTACTAGTACTACCAACTACAAACCAATAATAGCAGCACATACTGTATTTAGCATATAACAAATAATCCAATCAATCTCAAAGTACAACTTTTGAGTAACTGAGTATTTAGAAAACATGCTTTGTTGTCACTGATCTAAAGCCAGGGGTTGTTGAACTACCAGATTGGATGCAGTGTCTTTCTTGACTTGTGAAAGATGGTTACTTCACTATTTTGTGTTGGAGACTTGAAAAATATAGGAAGTGGCCATGAGACAGAGTTTATAGACAAGCCTGAATCAACTACTGATCTGTCAAATGATATACATTCAGGCACGGGCAACAATGAGCTGGTAACTGAATTGTGGCCACTGACCTGATTAGTTACTAGGTCCAGCAAATATTATACAATAATATACAGCTAAGAAAAATGTTTTACTAATATGATTGGGTTATATCCTTGATTTAAAGAGTAAAAAAACTCTGTCAATTGTTCCTGTGTCTCATCATGGAGGGTCATGCCATTCAGCACAGACCAGATACAAATGTTATATTTAGGATCTCACAACAGCTACTGTTATATTCTGCTCATCTCTAGTTCATAGTACGAACAGGAACAGGACGTCTGGATGAAAAGTGACAGGTGGATATTCTGTTTATTCATGAAAATACCGTATATACTTATATTCTTTAGCACACAGCTAAAAGGCATTCATTGACAAATATATACTATTTACTCAGAGCTGAATATCACCTCTTTTTCAACCCTGCTATACAGTTTCAATCATGCCTTGGGGAACTGACATGTCCCCAATAGTGATGACAATATATATAAATATATATTCAAATAGGTGATGAATGTGAGAAATGACAATGCAATAGTCTCCATGGTGACGGTGGCAGGCAGGCAGGCAGGCTCAGCGGTGTGTCTACTTACGTTAACCTCAGTGATCGCTATGTCAACAACGCTACCCACAACTATTAGGGCATCAAATGTGTTCCATGCATCAACAAAATAATGCTGCATCAGGGGCCGGGGAAAAACACCAACAAGAAAAACAAACAGAACGGAAAGAAAAGAAAATGGAAAAGAAAGGAACGAACATAAAGAGAGAGGGAGGAGAAAAATAACAAAGACAGTTATATATGAACTTCTGGGATCAGAGGCAGGAAGGAAATTGGTTGAAAATCAAAAGACAGTTTGAAAACGCAAGGAAATAAAAGGAGCGAAATCCAAGATGATGTAGAGGAGCGGCAACCAGTCATGCTTGTCCATGTTGGAAAACAACATCAAGAAACAACAACAATAAACAACAATAACAACAATGAAATTACAACCAAAGCAATCAGAAAAAATATAGAATTATAGTTGGGTCTCTGGTTAGTTAGTGTCTTGTTAGTCAGATGTAAAAACCCTGGGACATGTCGTAGTCTTGCTTTAGAACCCTTTCAGCGCTCTGGAACCCTTTCAGCACTCTAGAACCCTTTCAGCACTCTAGAACCCTTTCAATACTCTATAACGCTTTCTGTACTCTAGAGCCATGGACCGCTGTTCTATGTACAGTGAAGAACGAGTGTGCACCTTTTCGTTTCACCACGTGACGCTTCGGGGGCTTCGAATGACAGCAGCCATCTTAAAATGAAGGATGGACGAAGAAAGAGGGGGAGCAGGAGAGGAGGGTGGGCTTTGGGGAAGGAAAGACACCAGAGAGCGGTGGTAGAGAAGACAATGACAGCCATAAAAAGAAAGACAAGAAAAGAAGGAGAGAGAGAGAGAGAAGGACAGAGCGAGTGTAGAGAAAGGGGTGGCGATGTACTTACGTTGATCTCACTCAGAATGACGTCTATTATGCTGCCAATTACGATGAGGAAGTCAAAAACATTCCAAGGATCACTAAAGTAACCCTACATAGGACAGGGGTGTGCAGGAGGAAGGGGTAAGAGAGGCAAGTTAGACAGGCATTATATGGGAAAAGGATCTCTTCAGCCCTTTACAAACTGTTTGGGGCGGCTTATTTCTTCTGACACTTTCTCCTTAGATCTTAAGTCAATCGAGCAACACAATGCAGCATCAGCATTAAAGGACTAAATCTTTTTTTTTATTAACGTGCAATCTGCAATTAAGCAAATATCTAAACTTGTTAGCCGTGGTGAAATTTGAATAACACAGAGGTGCACATATTAACATCTTACTAGGTTAAATGACCGCACTATACAGTTGAACTACTGCTCTTTCTCACATGCTCTTCTTTTACTTCCTGCCGGGAACTCTACTTCCTGTGTGATAAGGAAGTGAGGTCATAACGAAATATTGTGTTCTATGTTGTGTAGCAATATTTATTTATTCAATAGGTTATCATTAGCATTTTAATGAAATCTTGAACACATCATGATTATTGCCAGGGTCAATACGACTTCTGGTATGGCATAAATGATTTTAACCACTAGTTAGTTACACTTTCACTGTGCGTGGTAGTTAGTGACAAAGTAGCTATGTCTAAACGAGGGTTCATGCAGCTGCCTATAGCGGGATGGGAAAAGTGTGGAGCGTAAACACTTAGGAGGGGGAGGTTTTAACCAGGAAGACAACAATCCAGTATGAAGACTGCTAAACCCAGACGATAGAACTGCTCGGCTACTAACACTGCTGCCAGAAATCATACCGATATGAGAAAGACAGGGAGATCAAGTGTAAAAGCCCCTGTTAAGTTTCCTCGGACCCAACTATAATGAACTTAATGTCTCTAAAACATTTACATTATTTTAAAGCTAATGTTGCTATTGAATTTAATAGCTGAATTGGGAGCTATTTAGGATAGTTTAACGCTGGATTTGTCCTCTCCACCTATAGAAAAAGGTATTCATTATTATGCAACTGATCCTAGCTGTTTAAAGAGAGAAAATAGTTGTTAGACATGTAGGAGACCGAACCATGAGTTGCATATCGCTCTGGGTCTCTATCAGAGGACTTTGATGCATCAGTTAGAATGCTAAATAATGACAAAAAGAGATATGTTCCATGACTGACCAACCAAACGATTGACTAGCACGTCGTCTGCTTTCTGGACCCAGAGCGATTTGCAACAACGGTTCATCTTTCACAGGAAACGTAACAGCGACGTCATCGGAGACACACAGACTGCCCGGCCGTCCAGTTGGTGGCGGCAGACAGATGCAGGATGGTGCCGCGTGTGTCACTAAGTCCATCTGTCATAAACACAGAGGCGTTGCCAGGTAACCAGGATGAGAGGAAGTTTGGCTCAGTTGTAATAATGTATTTACAGTGTCCTTAATGCCACCCCGTCCACTTTTTAGTGCACTAAAACTGACCTGAGACCTGTGGAACAATTAGAGTCTTATGGGCCCTGTCCTAAGGTGCTGAATTATCCACTGGACAGGGTTCAGTCTGGGCTGCTAAGTCGATCCCACTGAGGAAGCCATCTGTTGTTGTTTAAACAGCGAGTCACCGATTTACCCGGCATAGGTGGCATTCTGATTGGACCAATAAACTCACCAGGTTACCAAGCAACGGGGTAAACAAGGAATAAAACAACATCCAAAACACCCCACAGGGACCACACTTTTTTATGTTCTACATTCAGCTCGTTTTCAATACAGGGGAACTGAGTATTAGCATAGTGGACAGTATTGACCAAATAACAGTGTAGCAGTAAAATGACAGTGTGGAAACTAATGACACTTGATTGCAAATGCGCCCAAATGAAGGCTCAGACTCCTGTTTGAGTGAAGAGACCCACTTGCACAGTGAGAAGGGTTTTGGAGAGAGGAGAGTACTTACTGAGGTGAGAGAAAATAACAGGTAGATAGAGACAGGGGAGCATAGGTGGAGAGGGAGTAAAAGACAGAGGGAGGTACAGAGGGAGGTAGAGAGGGAGGTGAAGGTAGAAATGGAGGTACAGAGGGAGGTAGAGAGGGAAGTGAAGGTAGAAATGGAGGTACAGAGGGAGGTAGAGAGAGAGGTGAAGGTAGAAATGGAGGTACAGAGGGAGGTAGAGGGAGGTGAAGGTAGAAATGGAGGTACAGAGGGAGGTAGAGGGAGGTGAAGGTAGAAATGGAGGTACAGAGGGAGGTAGAGAGGGAGGTGAAGGTAGAAATGGAGGTACAGAGGGAGGTAGAGAGGGAGGTGAAGGTAGAAATGGAGGTACAGAGGGAGGTAGAGAGGGAGGTGAAGGTAGAAATTGAGGTACAGAGGGAGGTAGAGAGGGAGGTGAAGGTAGAAATGGAGGTACAGAGGGAGGTGAAGGTAGAAATGGAGGTACAGAGGGAGGTAGAGAGGGAGGTGAAGGTGGAGTTAGAAACAGAAGAAGGGAGGGAGGAGGACAGGGGGGGAGCAGGACAGGGTGGGAGGAGGACAGGGGGAGAGCAGGACAGGGAGGGAGGAGGACAGGGGGGAGCAGGACACCTACCCGAGGTTTAAAGGCGATGAGTTTGAGGATCATCTCGACAGTGAAAAGACCGGTGAAGAGCATGTTGAGGATATTCATGGCATCGTTAAATGACTTGGTCTGGCCATGGTGCTGCAATACACACACACACACACAGACACACACACACACAGCCCCACACACACACACACACACACTTAATTCCCGCACCTGCATTTACATATATTTATTTGGTCGACACTTCCCTCAGGCCACATCCAAGTGGAAGCCTTGAAAGCAATGAGTGAAAACAACTGTTAGACTCAGGATCTACACCAGCAGTTCCTGGCAGCAGACCTGATGCACTAGCATTTGATTTCAAACGGCACATCGGGTGAAATCTCAGAGATATCGTAGGCTACACCTACAGTTCCCAGAGTCGTGTGTCTGTGTGTGTGCGTGTGTGTGTGTGGGCGGCAACGAAATTATTACCACTACATAAAAATATTACGATAGATTCTGGCTCACAATTAACAGTTTTATTACAGATAATATAGGTTTTCAACATCATCATGGGCGGCTCAGTGATTATCCAGAGTATAAATTCCTATTTTTAGTGGGCAGTCCCAGAGAACTTACGATGTTAGCCTACTGGCGTTACATTTATTAGATCCAGTATGTCAGTGAGGGAATGGGGAGAGGCCGTGTGCTACAATAGCCAGGCCAGATTCATTTTTCAAGACGCCGCGGTGTTTCTATCGCATTATAAAATGTGCCACCCCTGTGGCCTTGGTCTTACAGAATACACACGCACGCACCAACACAGAGACACGCACACACACACACACACTCACACACACACACCACAGAGTCCTTACCTGCATAGCCAGACAGATGGTGTTGAGCAGGATGAGTGTGAACATCAGGTACTCGAAGTAGGTGGAGTTGACTACGTACCACACCTTGTACTGGTACTGGTTCTTAGGGATGTATCTCCTTAACGGACGGGCCTTCAGGGCGTACTCCACACACTGACGCTGTGCCACACACACACACACACAGAGAACGCACACACATACACACACACACACACACACACACAGAGAACGCACACACATACACACACACACACACACAGAGAACGCACACACATACACACACACACACACACAGAACACATGCACACACATTTAAAATCAGCCTTATCTTTCATTTTACTATTGAATTTGGAGAGATATTTACAGCAATAAACAACATTTATTTGTTCATTTAACTTAATATTGGCAGGTCCCCCAGCCCACCCATATGGAGTTAATATTTAAAATACATATATTTTTAATGGAAAATATAAATAGCTAATGCACATACTGTGCATTAGTGAAATTAATGATTCAGCAAAAGTTTTAATTCTTCACAATTATTTTACATTCTTCCCATGTATAAATGTTTTCTATGGGTAGAACTCAAACAAGCCAAACTAAATAAGCCATGAGTGTGGCAGATAGGAACCAGGAAACCAGGAGAGGCCACTTGCCTGTACCAGGTCATGTACACCTTACAAACACCCCGCTGTACTGTATATCTTTTTGACCTTTGACATTAATGACCCCTAACCACTCACCTGGTTCTTGTCCAGCTCACAGTTCTTGTACTCCTGCTCTCCTTGCTCCTGAAAAGTGACAATGACGAAACCGACGAAGATGTTCATCATGAAGAAGGCGATGATGATGATGTAGATTATGAAGAAGATGGACACCACCACTCTGTAGTTGTAGACGGGGCCAAGGTCTTCCGAGTGGGAGTCTATAGCCCGGTACAGCAGCCTAAAGAGAGACACGGAAGGAGAGACAGAAAGAGAGATACAAGGAGGGAGAAGGAGAGGGAATGGAGAGGGGGAAAGAGGGATGGAAAGAGGGATAGATGGAGTGTGAGGAGAAAGATGGATGAATGCATGACAAGATGCAAGGTTGAAAACATATTGACTATAGGACCAAGTAAGATTGTGTGTGTGTGTGTAAATAAAAAAATATGTTTTTTTATTTCAGATTTAATAATTTCTCATTTTCTATCCTCATTGTCTCCTTGTCCATTTTTCTTAGTGGCCAAATTGTGATTATGGCCGTGGCTTGTTGTAGAAGATTCAATCAGGATGTGTCAATTTGCCAATTTGTTCTTCTACTTATTACTTAGCTTGCTCAACCAGGAAGTTTACCAATGAAAAAACCACAATTGAGCTGTGACGACAATCTGAAGCAACCCTCTGCGATGACCAGTGTGTGTGTGTGTGTGTGTGTGTGTGTGTGTGGTATGCTGCTGTGATGTACTCACGCTGGCCATCCTTCAAAGGTGGACACAGCGAACAGAGCCATCATCCCTTGGAGAACGTCGTCGAAGTTGAAGTCGCTGTTCTCCCAGGCCCGCAAAGATCTCTGAGGCTTCCCCACGTCACCATCCTTGTACATTATGTAGGAACCCCTGGGTGGAACAGACGCCCACTGTTGAAACCTTTCACCTTGCCCAGAGGTCCCTAATATTCTGGCCCAAATTGAGCCCACATCCACTTGCAGTGACCGCCTGGTTAAAGGCAGCCTGGTTGAGATGGAAGATGACCTGATGAACTCACCTGCACTCGGGCTCTGTAGACTTGGAACTGTCAGAGCAGTAGGAGAACTTTCCCTGAGAACAGAACAACAGCATTTCAGTCCCCGGTGTACTCAGATTACAGCAGCAGGTTGGCCGGCGGTTAGAGAGCTGGGTCGGTAACTGAAAGGTTGCCAGTTGGAATCCCAGAGAGGACAAGCTGAGAAATCTGTTGATATGCCCTTGAGGAAAGCAGTTGCTTCGGGCTGGTCGCTGATAAAGGCAGACCCTGGACATGACCCAACTCTCTAATGGAAGAGACTCACCGAAAACATCTGAAATATATACTGTCTGTACCTCTGTAAGTAATACTATCAGTACCTCTATAAGTAATACTATCAGTACCTCTATAAGTAATACTATCAGAACTTCTATAAGTAATACTATCAGTACCTCTATAAGTAATACTATCAGTACCTCTATAAGTAATACTATCAGTATCTATATAAGTAATATTATTAGAACCTCTACAAGTAATACTATCAGTACTTCTATATGTAATACTATCAGTACTTCTATATGTAATACTACTAAGAAATGTTCCCCTTTCTTCACTTCATCCTCCATATATACTTTATCCCTCCATCTCTCCATTTGTCTTTCATCACTCCATCTTTCTTTTCCACCTCCATTTCTCCTTCATCTCTCCTCCTCCGCCATCTTCCCTTGCTCTCTCCTCCAACTCTCCACCTGTTCCTACCTTGAAGAGCTGCACTCCGATGCAGGCGAACATGAACTGCAGAAGGGAGGTGACGATCACAATGTTTCCGATGGTTCGGATGGCCACAAACACACACTGGACCACGTGCTGCATAGGGAGAATCAACAGTCAATGTCCTTACCGCTTCTCAAGGCCACAACTTGTCAGCCGGTTTGGCCTGGGGTCTCTAAGTGAACCAGGTTGTCTGGATAGTGACCTGACATTCTCACTGTTTTATTTTTGGGCCTAAATGACATCTGTAAGGAATAAGCGTTGTAACAATATCTCCACTTTTTTCATTGTTTTTTACATCCATGTATTAATTGCTCATGTTCTTGGTTAATAATGTTAGAAAACCCATTTTGTTTGAAATCTGCTATATTAAATGCTAATAAATGTAGCTCAGTTCTGGAAAACACTGTGATGGGACATTAGAGGTCTGTGCTCATTACGAAAAACATGTGTATATATCTTTTTCAAATTTTCTTTCTATTAAGTCCAAACCATTCACAATGGTCCGAACGTCGGCCACGAACCACCATTAGAGAACCAGCGCCACTGATCTCAGCTGGCTCCGTCTAGGCTGTGGTTTGTGTGTGAGGAGACAAGAGGGAGCAAACAGTTGGACTCACTTTGAGGCCCTTGGCCCGGTTAATGGCCCTCAGAGGCCTCAGCACCCTGAGAACCCGGAGAATCTTCACCACGTTAATGGCACTGGACCTGAGCACAGACACACACAGAGGACGTTCAGCGCCGTTCAACCATGGAGCCACGCATCGGCTAGTGGTTCAGGGTTAATAAAACAGCACCTTCACATTCCCCACAGGGACGGAAGACTCAGTCAATTGGAAGTCAGTCAGTCAGTCAGTCAGTCAGTTGAAAAGCCACTCAGGCGGAAAGAAAGGCAGTCAGTCGGAAACACAGTCATTAAGAGTTAATAAGAAGTCACCCAGTTAGTCAGTCATAAGCGAATAAGATCTCTGTCGTATGAAATACCATTTCAACCGTCGCATGCACCGAATACAATAAGGTTTTGCCATGAAACGCTTACCTGCGAACCCCCCCCCCCCCCCCCCCAAAAAAGCGACAACAACGGAGATCAACTCACTGGATTCCTGAAGAGATGAGCGACACGCTGACAACCACCAGGTCCAGGATGTTGAAGTAGTTCCGACAGAACGAGCCCTTATGTATGAACGCCCCATACGCTGTCATCTACGGAGGTCAGAGTTCAAGGGTCGAGTGTCAAAGCCCACAAACCAGCGAGAGAGAGGACACTCACACGCATTAACGTGGTCTACCGCGCCCACGGGAGCCGTGAGCAGTGGGGGGGGGAGGCTTACCTTTAGAATGATCTCTATGGTGAAGAGGCCTGTGAAGACGTAGTCTGCATAGCCCAGGATCTGAAAGACATCACAGGGGCTCAGGTGAACGCCGCCACGCCGTGTTTTAGCGCCACCCGGAGGCATCCACACAATCAGTCAAAGGATGTGCACTACCCTGGTAACGAGGAGCTATTTGGGACGCGGGGCTACAGACGCACACGGAAGCTAGGACACTAGAGTGAATTATTCATCTAATTAAGTAGAAAAAGAAAAGAAGCAACAAGTAATGCATAGTTAAGTGTTATACATTGAGATTCATTAATCCACTTCAGGTTTTCAAGCGGAGCGGAAGAGAATGGCTAAAGCCTATTGAACCAGGGCTCTAATGGTGTATTTAAGCAGCAAAGAACTGCCTCCGCTGGCATGACAAACAAACACCACCCTGAAGGCTGTTTAAAGCAGGCAGAGTGTGAATGGGCGTGCGGGTTTCTGCGTGTGTTAGGGAGCGGGAGAGAAAGAAACAAAGAGTGTACAAGCGTGTTGCATGTGTGTGTGTGTGAGGGTGCAGCTGGATGTCTGTTTCTCTGCGCGTGTGTGTGTGCTTATGGTAGTTTGTGTGCGTGCGTGTGTGTGTGTGAACATGTGTGAGACACTTAAAGAGCGAGAGACAAAAGGAACAGCAAACAAGTGTGTGTGTGTGTGTGTGTGTATTTATTTACGCTTCACACACCTGGTTCCTAGGGGAGTTGTTCTTGACAGGGTCCTCTGCAGCCAAAGAGATGCTGCTCAAGAGGATGAAGAATAGGATGAGGTTGGTGAAGATGTTGTGGTTGACGATCTTATGGCACAGAACCCTGAATCTGGAGGGAGGGATGGAGGGAAAGAGAGAAAGGAAGAGAGGGAGGGATGGAGGGAAAGAGAGAAAGGAAGAGAGGGAGGGATGGAGGGAAGCACAGAGGGAGCGAGAGGAAAGGGGAGGGGTGAGAGGAGAGGGGGTGAGAGAGAGGGGAGGGGGTGAGAGATGGGAGGGGGTGAGAGAGAGGGGAGGGGGTGAGAGAGGGGAGGGGGTGAGAGAGAGGGGAGGGGGTGAGAGGAGAGGAGAGGGGGTGAGAGAGAGGGGAGGGGGTGAGAGAGAGGGGAGGTGGTGAGAGGAGAGGGAGGGGGTGAGAGAGAGGGGAGGGGGTGAGAGGAGAGGGGAGGGGTGAGAGGAGAGGGAGGGGGTGAGAGAGAGGGGAGGGGGTGAGAGAGAGGGAGAGGTGTTGGGAAGGGAGTGAGATATATCCATGATGTCATCAAGTATGTGTGTGTGTTTGTTTGAATGCACCTGTGTCTGAGTAAGTGTGCTTGTGAGAGTGTGTCTGTGTCTGGGTTAGTGTGTCTGTGCCTGTGTCTGGGTGAGTGTGTGAGTGTGTCTGTGTCTGGGTTAGTGTGTCTGTGCCTGTGTCTGGGTGAGTGTGTGAGTGTGTCTGTGTCTGGGTGAGTGTGTGAGTGTGTCTGTGTCTGGGTGAGTGTGTCTGTGTCTGGGTGAGTGTGTGAGTGTGTCTGTGTCTGGGTTAGTGTGTCTGTGTCTGGGTGAGTTTGTGTCTGGGTTAGTGTGTCTGTGTCTGGGTGAGTTTGTCTGTGTCTGGGTGAGTATGTCTGTGTCTGGGTGAGTGTGTCTGTGTCTGGGTGAGTTTGTCTGTGTCTGGGTGAGTATGTCTGTGTCTGGGTGAGTGTGTCTGTGTCTGGGTGAGTGTGTCTGTGTCTGTGTGTGGGTGAGTGTGTCTGTGTCTGGGTGAGTATGTCTGTGTCTGGGTGAGTTTGCCTGTGTCTGGGTGAGTATGTCTGGGTGAGTGTGTGAGTGTGTCTGTGTCTGGATGAGTGTGTCTGTGTCTGGGTGAGTGTGTGAGTGTGTCTGTGTCTGGGTGAGTGTGTCTGTGTCTGGGTGAGTGTGTCTGTGTCTAGGTGAGTGTGTCTGTGTCTGGGTGAGTTTGTCTGTGTCTGGGTGAGTATGTCTGGGTGAGTGTGTGAGTGTGTCTGTGTTAGTGTGTCTGTGTCTGGGTGAGTGTGTCTGTGTCTGTGTTAGTGTGTCTGTGTCTGGTTGAGTGTGTCTGTGTCTGGGTGAGTGTGTCTGTGTCTGGGTGAGTGTGTCTGTGTCTGGGTGAGTGTGTCTGTGTTAGTGTGTCTGTGTCTGGGCGAGTGTGTCTGTGTCTGGGTGAGTATGTAAGTGTGTCTGTGAGTCTGTCTCTTACTTATTGGTGTTGCTGAAGATGAAGAACGCCCGGGCCTCCGGCATGGGCACAGCCTTCTCCTTCAGCTGGATGTCTGACAGGGGGCGTGGCCGGGGACCCACCGGCATCTCAGGCTCCTCCTCGTCCTCCTCCCCTGCCGGGGCCACGTTTGAGGGAGGTGGAGTGGAGGGGAAAGCAAAGAGGAGGCAAGCGGAGATCGAAATGAAAATCTGTACAAATTACTTTCCTTTCGTTATCTCCCCCCACCCAAAACTCACGTGCACGCTCAGTTACCGGCAAAGCACAGGAGACCAAAGTTAAAGAGAACCAGAAAACTGAATGCTATGTGCTACACCTGTGTGTGTGTGTCTTAGTGACACTTTTATCTGCAGGAAAAAGGCTATTGTTAAGGTTAGGTTGAGGGTAAAACGTAGAGGGGGGTTGGGTTTAGGGGTTATGGACAATGTTTTGAAAAGGGATTATTATTGGTTTATTATTATTGGTTTATTATTATTGGTTCACCCCTTAGAAATCGTAATCTTACTTTTCAACACCGGTACTGTGGTACCTGGAAAATCATTGGCTGGATACGGGTTCTTTTCTTCATTCTCGTCCACTTGGTACTCGTCAATGTTAATCTGTCAACACAAAAAGGACAGAACGTGAGGGCACTTCCAACAGCAAAGACACGTCATCATGTACCAAAACCCAGAGGACACGAGGATCAAGGTGCCACCCCCAGAGGAAATGTGGATCAAGGTGCCCCCCCAGAGGACATGTGGATCAAAGTGCCCGCCCCAGAGGACATGTAGATCAAGGTGCCCCCCCAGAGGACTCGAGGATCAAGGTGCCCTCCCCAGAGGACATGTGGATCATGGTGGCCCCCCCAGAGGACATGTGGATCAAAGTGCCCGCCCCAGAGGACATGTAGATCAAGGTGCCCCCCCAGAGGACAAGTGGATCAAAGTGCCGCCCCAGAGGACATGTAGATCAAGGTGCCCCCCCAGAGGACAAGTGGATCAAAGTGCCCCCCCCCAGAGGACATGAGAATCAAGGCGACCCCTACAGAGGACACATGGATCAAGGTGCCCCCCCCAGAGGACACGAGGATCAAGGTGCCCCCCCCCCCCCAGAGGACACGAGGATCAAGGTGCCCCCCTCTTAGAGGACACGTGCAGGAGCCCCACCTTGGTGGCGTTGGTGGTCTCTCCATCGGAGGTGATGGACTTCAGTTCAATCTTCTCCTCTTTTTTCTCCTTTACCTCGATCATGGGAGGCTTTTCGTTGTCATGTCGTTTCTCTGGGCTAGCCGTTCTGTGTGGGAATACATCAGAACCTCTCAGGTATACAAACACACGCGAGGAGTGTGCGGGACACCCAGTTCCTGTCTATAAACGAGTTACTTCTGGAGACAACCCACTTTATGGACTTGTGAACACTCTCCGTTCTCTGTGGCACCCCAGATTACCGTGCAAGCTTCTTCCTCTCCTTCTCCTCCTCTTCCTCCTTCTGGGCAGAGGTTAGGCTCTCAGCATCAGCCAGGTTGTCCACGGCAATGGCCAAGAAGACATTTAGGAGAATGTCTGGTCAGGAATGTGGTGTAAAGGAAGCAAGGGAACAGGGATTACCAGGAACTAATGTCATTTCATGTTTCATGGAAGAGAAACCTTTCTTATAAAAAAGTAATGAGAACTAGTTGTTTAATTATTCCATGTCCTGACAATATTACTGCAATGCCAGAACAAACAAACACGACAAACTCACTTCGTCACTCAGGAATGTATTTTTCCAGTGTCTGAATGCAGCACTAATAATGCTAACTGATAGTTATCATGTTTCACTTTGGTTATAATATCTACAAAAAGAGAAATTATTCTGCTTTAATATATCATATAGTGCTTGATATTTAATATTTTATTTAGCTTTAGTGTTTTAATGTATAATATTATGTGACACAGTATAGTATCAAATAAACAGTGAATTGTCTTCTAATGGATGTTTGTTGTGGTAAAGGCCAACTGGTCTCCATGTGATATGACTGACCGATCAACAGGAAACAATATTGTCCTGCTTATTTTACTGCGTTTAGTAGGTTAACTGGCCTGGCCAGTGTCAGAAGCCAGGAAATTCACACATCTGAGATGGAATCTGGAAGGATACAGTTTCCACAGATGAAGAGGATGATGAAGTAGATGCAGACCAACATCCCTGGGAAGGAGGGTCCTCCGTACGCCATGATACCATCATACATCACAGAGTTCCAGTCCTCACCCGTCAGGATCTGACAGAACAGACAGGAGAACACACAGCCAGGAGGAGGAGAGGGACAGACAGGAGAACACACAGCCAGGAGGAGGACAGAACAGACAGGAGAACACACAGCCAGGAGGAGGAGAGGGACAGACAGGAGAACACACAGCCAGGAGGAGGAGAGGGACAGACAGGAGAACACACAGCCAGGAGGAGGACAGAACAGACAGGAGAACACACAGCCAGGAGGAGGAGAGGGACAGACAGGAGAACACACAGCCAGGAGGAGGAGAGGGACAGACAGGAGAACACACAGCCAGGAGGAGGACAGAACAGACAGGAGAACACACAGCCAGGAGGAGGAGAGGGACAGACAGGAGAACACACAGCCAGGAGGAGGAGAGGGACAGACAGGAGAACACACAGCCAGGAGGAGGACAGAACAGACAGGAGAACACACAGCCAGGAGGAGGAGAGGGACAGACAGGAGAACACACAGCCAGGAGGAGGAGAGGGACAGACAGGAGAACACACAGCCAGGAGGAGGAGAGGGACAGACAGGAGAACACACAGCCAGGAGGAGGAGAGGGACAGACAGGAGAACACACAGCCAGGAGGAGGACAGAACAGACAGGAGAACACACAGCCAGGAGGAGGACAGAACAGACAGGAGAACACACAGCCAGGAGGAGGAGAGGGACAGACAGGAGAACACACAGCCAGGAGGAGGACAGAACAGACAGGAGAACACACAGCCAGGAGGAGGAGAGGGACAGACAGGAGAACACACAGCCAGGAGGAGGACAGAACAGACAGGAGAACACACAGCCAGGAGGAGGAGAGGGACAGACAGGAGAACACACAGCCAGGAGGAGGAGAGGGACAGACAGGAGAACACACAGCCAGGAGGAGGACAGAACAGACAGGAGAACACACAGCCAGGAGGAGGACAGAACAGACAGGAGAACACACAGCCAGGAGGAGGAGAGGGACAGACAGGAGAACAGACAGGAGGAGAACACACAGCCAGGAGGAGGAGAGGGACAGACAGGAGAACACACAGCCAGGAGGAGGACAGAACAGACAGGAGAACACACAGCCAGGAGGAGGAGAGGGACAGACAGGAGAACACACAGCCAGGAGGAGGACAGAACAGACAGGAGAACACACAGCCAGGAGGAGGAGAGGGACAGACAGGAGAACACACAGCCAGGAGGAGGAGAGGGACAGACAGGAGAACACACAGCCAGGAGGAGGACAGAACAGACAGGAGAACACACAGCCAGGAGGAGGACAGAACAGACAGGAGAACACACAGCCAGGAGGAGGAGAGGGACAGACAGGAGAACAGACAGCCAGGAGGAGGACAGAACAGACAGGAGAACACACAGCCAGGAGGAGGAGAGGGACAGACAGGAGAACACACAGCCAGGAGGAGGACAGAACAGACAGGAGAACACACAGCCAGGAGGAGGAGAGGGACAGACAGGAGAACACACAGCCAGGAGGAGGAGAGGGACAGACAGGAGAACACACAGCCAGGAGGAGGACAGAACAGACAGGAGAACACACAGCCAGGAGGAGGACAGAACAGACAGGAGAACACACAGCCAGGAGGAGGAGAGGGACAGACAGGAGAACAGACAGGAGGAGAACACACAGCCAGGAGGAGGAGAGGGACAGACAGGAGAACACACAGCCAGGAGGAGGACAGAACAGACAGGAGAACACACAGCCAGGAGGAGGAGAGGGACAGACAGGAGAACACACAGCCAGGAGGAGGACAGAACAGACAGGAGAACACACAGCCAGGAGGAGGACAGAACAGACAGGAGAACACACAGCCAGGAGGAGGACAGAACAGACAGGAGAACACACAGCCAGGAGGAGGAGAGGGACAGACAGGAGAACACACAGCCAGGAGGAGGACAGAACAGACAGGAGAACACACAGCCAGGAGGAGGAGAGGGACAGACAGGAGAACACACAGCCAGGAGGAGGAGAGGGACAGACAGGAGAACAGACAGGAGGAGAACAGACAGGAGGAGAAGAGACAGTCAGGTGGAGGAGAGGGGCAGACAGGAGAACAGACAGGAGGAGAACAGACCGGGAACATACGATGAAGGAGAATTAGATCTTTAATGACTTGAGTGACATCACAGATTAACGCAATTTTGGCAACCAATTGAATCCACCCCGATGAGCACAAACTAACCACGAGAACAGAACAGACAACAGAACAGACAACAGAACAGACAACAGAACAGAAGAGACCGGGCCACCAACCACCTGGAATCTGCCTCCCTACCTGAAACACGGTGAGAAGTGACTGGGGAAAGTTATCGAAGGTTGACCGCCGCGTCTCATCAAAGTTGAACTTGCCTCCGAAGAGCTGCATGCCGAGCAGGCTGAAGATGATGATGAAGAGGAAGAGCAGCAGCAACAGGGAGGCGATTGAGCGAACGGAGTTGAGCAACGACGCCACCAGGTTGCTGAGGGAGTTCCAGTACCTGAGGAGAACAAACCGAGGAAGAGGAGGGATTCAAGAGAGGGAGAAAAAGGGAGGGCAAAACAGAGAATAACTTAGTGAGTGAGACACCAACAGATGGGGAAAGACAGCGATAGAGAGATTAAGAGAGAGATATAGAGAAAAAGAAGGATTGAGGGATAGCGACAGAGAGAGGATCACGGAGAAAGGATGAGAAAGAGAGCAATAAGAGAGAGAGGGAAAGGAGTGGAGAGAGGGAGACATACAAAGGAGTCGGCATCAGAACTACAATACCCAAGACAATGGGTATACAATGGCTATACTGGAACGCAATCCACAGAGCTGTCACGTTCACTACCGTTGACTACATTACCCACGAGACACCAGGTGAAAGAGGGGGCATTAGCACTAAAGTGTAATCCTGTTCCTGTCACAGAGTTGCGTTCAGAGACACAGGGACGTTTTGTACTGTGTCATGTTACTGAAGTACCAGTGCCCTCGTTCCCCCTGGGACAACACAGGCTGTGGCCCTACACAGATGTTGCAACGTGATTTGAGCCCATTTGCTACAACAGAAGAATCCTCCTGCAACAACAGGAAATGTGTTAACCCGATATAGTGAGGAAGGGCTCACAATTCTAGCCAATTGAAAAAAAATACAAGGCGATGTCTAGCGTTGCAGGAAAATTCTCCCGCAACTCGTTGATCAAATAAAGATCTGATATCCGCAGAACGTCTTGGGTCAGAGTGTGACACCTCTACTCGAAGCATCAGCATTCATCTATCAGTTCCTATCCGGTGAGAGAACCTGAACACACCAGAGGTAGAGGAAGACTGAAAAAACATTCAATAAATTCCCCCATTTTCTAGAAATCCCGGTTTTAGGATTCTAGATTTCCTACTCCCTCCTGATTCCGGGGAACACACCAGCACAAATTTCTTTAAAAAAATAAGGGAATTCATCAAAGGTTTCAGGAACTTTGCAGGCCTAGTGCTGAATGGCGATGTAGCACGGTTCTGGACTATGCAGGCATTTCATTTAACTCAGGGGTCTTTCAGGCTTGGAGAGGTGCAGTGGGATTGAGGAGGACTGTAGTGCATTATGGGAACTGTAGGCGCTCTGTGGTGGGAGGACCGGGGTAGGTCCAGCAGGCCAACATACAGACAATCGCAGGCCCATGCTGACAGAGAGGGCAGGGACAGAATGGAACGAAGAAAACTCACTCCCTCTGGTTACAGGGAATACAACAGGCCATTGGACAATCACTGAGGAGGGAGAGAAGACCACACAGTCACAAGACAGACAAAAGACCAATCACTGAGGAGGGAGAGAAGACCACACAGTCACAAGACAGACAAAAGACCAATCACTGAGGAGGGAAAGAGCGGAGACTAATCACCAAGGAGAAGAGACCAATCACTAAGCACAGTGACAGGATAGACAAAAGAGACGTATATACACACATGCACTAGTGTCTGCAAAACGATTAAATCGTCAAAGTTAACATAAGTAAACACAAAGGAATGAAAGGAAAGCACAGACACAATCCTACGGATATGAAAAATCCCGTGGTGACATCACTAGTTAAGGGCCCAGTTCAGTCCAATGACACTGGAGACTTTGAGAGATGTGCGTGTGTGTGTGTGGTGTGTGTGTGTGTGTGTGCCTCTCGTCTGTCTGACTCTGTATACCCTGCAGAGGTTTTGCAGGCTTCTGTTTAAATAAAAGCATGTTCAAAACATCAACCCGGCGAAACATCGAACAGAGGCAAGGATGTCAGTGGCGGACACTCTATCTGAAGTGAGATGAATGTGTCTGAGTGTGTGCGTGACTGTGTGCGTGAGTGTGTGCGTGAGTGTGTGTGTGTGGTAGATGCCTGGCAGTCAGAGTGACAGAGGGTCATTTCCCCTCCAGTGCTCCAGTAGATGGCAACTCTGCCTGACAGGCAGCTCAGTAGTTAGTCAGCCAGTCAGCCAGCCAGTCAGTCAGGCAGGCAAATGGGCCGGCACTCTCAGGCTCGCCGACTCTGTGAGAGGCAGTCACTGGTGCAAGCACACCGTAGAAATGAAATGAATAGAGCAGGTATTATGTTTTACTTCTATACTGTAGTATACGCACACAACTTTCTAGAAGGTTCCCACTGTGTTTATTCAGTCAGCACCCCCACTATTCCCCCAGACAACTAATCTGTCCCTCCAATCTGTCTCTCTTCTATGCTTGTCCCCAATGCATGACACAGTCCTCTGTGTGTCCTCTGGTACCCAGGTCAGGAGTAGAATGGGGGGCTACATTACAATGGTTTTGTAACTTCTTCACAATATTCCTCATCAAAATGTATATCCCTCCTTACCACACACACACACACACACACACACACACCCACACACCTAACTGGGCAACCTGTGTTAAAGTGTAACTGGACACCCTGTGTTAGAGTGTAACTGGACATCCTGTGTTAGAGTGTAACTGGACATCCTGTGTTAGAGTGTAACTGGACATCCTGTGTTAGAGTGTAACTGGACATCCTGTGTTACAGTGTAACTGGACATCCTGTGTTAGAGTGTAACTGGACACCCTGTGTTAGAGTGTAACTGGACATCCTGTGTTAGAGTGTAACTGGACATCCTGTGTTAGAGTGTAACTGGACATCCTGTGTTACAGTGTAACTGGACATCCTGTGTTACAGTGTAACTGGACATCCTGTGTTACAGTGTAACTGGACATCCTGTGTTAGAGTGCAACTTGACATCCTGTGTTACAGTGTAATTGGGCATCTCGTCTTAAAGTATAATTGGGCATCTCATGTTTTAGTGTAACTGGGCATGTTGTTAAAGGGGATTCGAGTTGTGATCATTTTAGTTACACCACGATTCATATAATACACTGATAAAATTTAGAAACGCAACACTTTTGTTTTCGCCCCCATTTATCATGTGCTTAACTCAAAGATCTAAGACTTTCTCTATAGACACAAAAGACCTATTTCTCTCAAACATTGTTCTCCTCACAGGTGTGGCATATCAAGATAATGATTTTTGAGTGGCCTTTTATTGTGGGCAGCCTAAGGCACACCTGTACAATAATCATGCTGTCTAATCAGCATATTGATATGTCACACCTGTGAGGTGGATGGATTATCTCTGTAAAGTGCTCACTAACAAAGATTTAGACAGATTTGTGAACAATATTTGAGAGAAATAAACCTTTTGTGTACATAGAGAAAGTCTTAGATCTTGAGTTCAGCTCATAATAAATGGGGACAAAAAAAAAAGTGGTGTGTTCATAATTTTGTTCAGTGTATATTACTCTTACTAGTATTCATGCAGCAAAGACCGCTGTCAACCACATAAGTCATTCTTTTCTTTTTCTCTACAGTTGTTGAAGTAAACATTTAGATTGGTATTTCAAGGCTGCCTTACAAATCATTTGAGTCAACTAGCAGTACCAATGTATAGCCTCATTAGAACTCATTAATTGCTCCATTATGAGATTAGTGAAATTTTGTGAATGCTGCCAGGGCAATTAATTACCCACAATTCATAACAAATTTGCTGTGAAATTAAATAGACTCCCTCAACCAAAAATGGCTTCCCGTCGGTACGGTTCTGTAAACATGGTCAAGCTGATGCTGGGAAACAACACTACTGGAGAAAGCTGCAGAAATAACTCAGAAAACAACCACATGAAGTGTACAAAAACATTGGGTCTACCAACATCTTCCATCTTGGACATCATTTGTTTACACCCACACCATTTTTGAGAATGGCACTCTCTCTGTCAGGACATGGTTTTCCAGGCCTCACTGGTTAAAATAACAATGACATCAGCGTTAGGGACGCCATGGTTTGTGTTTTGCTTCACTGGAACCTGGGACTCCGTGCTACGCGCTCTGTGCTACGCGCTACACGCCAGAGCACATGAGCGGAGTGGAGCGGTGAGAATCTCCGCTCATCGCTCACGGAACTGTTCACCCCTCCGCTCCCCCGCTCAAAGCCACATCAGGCCACTCCGCTCATTATCGCTCAGCGCTCAACGCATTGGCTTCGCGCTCCACTCAAATCGCCCCCCGCTCGCACCAAAAAAGGAAAAAAATCTACATGTAGATTTCACTTTTAGCTCAGACCACAATCTTTTAAAGAAATGCTACATCCAGCTCTCTTTTTCTCTCCTTTGTTATTGTTGGGCCTTTGCGTACTGTGAAGAAACTTGAATTCCTCAACTGTTTTCTTTTGTTTCTGCTGCTCCTCCTCTCGCTCTATTAAATACAAATTCACGGACGACACAAATTAAATAAAACGAACCATTAGGCCTACTTGAATGACAAAACAAATTTGTTTGAATATTACACTATATTTAATTTAAACTTTGTTACAAGTTAAGTATTCAATTTGCTAACCTTTTGCTGTTTTCCCAGCGTGTTCACGTAGCACACTTTCGTGTTTTCGAGAGATTCTTTTCAGATTCCAAAATGAATCTTCACTTACAAAAACGATGTCTCCACATTCGTTTTCTTGTACCACATTATCATGGTTAGTTCATTTTATTTTAATACTACACCTGTATGACTTGTCATTTTCTTTTTTAAAGTACTTTTTGAACTCCATTAGGTCTACTGTCTACTGTCTGTTGTACTGTGTGTTGATTACTTTGTAAGACACAGATGGATTCTGGGTCAGGCCCGACTGAGCATGCTTAGACTCGCGTTTGAGCGGAGCGGGAAATAGGACGCTCGCTCCGTCCTTTTAAAAATGCCGCTCTGCGCTCTGTCCAAAATCCGCCCGCTCCCGCTCAACTCCGCTCACATGCTCTGCTACACGCTAACACACCTTGTGATCTTGAAGATGCGCAGCAGACGCACGCAGCGGAGGACGGAGATGCCGAGCGGGGACATGATCTTGGTCTCCACCAGGATGGTCTCCAGGATGCCGCCACACACCACGAAGCTGTCGAAACGGTTGAACAAGGACACGAAGTAGGCTTGCAGGCCCAGGCTGTACATCTTTAACAGCATCTCCCCCGTGAACAGGGCCAGCAAGACCTTGTTGGCTATGTCTGAGGACAGGAAGAAGGAGGGAGAGAGGAGGAGGTAGTGGGAAAGGAAGAGAGGTAGAGGGGTAGTGAGAGATTGGGAAAGGGGTGGACAGAGAGGGAGATGGAGGGATGGCCAGTCATAGTGAGAAGTATGTCTACAGTTTTTCTGAATTGCTAAAACACTAAAACCCATTCTCTGAATCAAATGGTCAGTGGACTAAACCCATTTCTTGAATCAGCCATTTTTTTGGCAAAACCTATAACAAATTCAGGTACTGTAGTTAGACACCATTTGTTTGCAAAATTCTAAACACATTCTCACTCACTAAATCCCATTTTGCACTGTGATGCACTTGTGTTGCAAAATGGTAAACACAACCACAACACAGTTGTCATCGTTTACACACAGTGACTTAAATGATGTGATCAAACCAATTGTTCAGAATATAACTCAGAGTGCACAGCCGACACAGATCTGAGGCAGAGGAGAAGAATACGTGTCAGAGGTGGTGGACGAGGAGGAAGAGTAGGACGAGGAGGAAGAGTATGTGTAAGAGGTGGTGGATGAGGACTAAGCACAAAGACATGATGCTGAGGCAGAATGAATCTCTCACTGACTTTGATTTTGCGGTTGCACAGCATAGGTGAGTTAATTGTAATGTGCTTTTCATTTAGTTTTCTTTGAGCTTTGGGCTTTTGCAGTTGGACTACTGTATTTTCATTCCACTGCTGAATATACAGACATTCAATACTGTACAAACTGCAGTACTTACAGCATTCAATATATTCACTGAACTAAGTTCGGATTATTATACTTTTATACTGCAAAATGTGTTTGCTATTAAAAGAAAAAGTTAAATCTGTATTTACATGCCCTGGGTGATGGGTTCTGTTTTCTTATGTAGTGTCTAATGAATGCTCTGTTTGATTTTGACAGAAGAGTCAGGGGTTTTGAGAATGCAGTTTGAAGATTTGGATCTGTGTTTAAAGTTTTGAAAGAATGGGTGAAGGTATCAAGAAACGTGTCTTAGTAATTGTGAAAAAGTGCAATATTAGTGATGTGCAGTAAAACAACAGGTTATTGACTAAGACTGATATAGAGCAGGCAAGAGGGGAACCGGCAGAGCCCAACAGTGGGTCCTAAACTGATCTCACCACAAGGCTTAGCAGCAATATTGTACTGTGATGTGTTTAATACACCACCTGAGTGAAACCTGAATATGAATAATAGTTATATTAATATGTTAATACATGCAAATATATGCTAATAATGAGTGTGCTGTGTTTAATGGACTTGAAGAGGTACCGCCGGGTCGGTCAGCACCTTGGGTGTCCGTGAGCCACTGAGGCTGTTTGTGATGTTCTGACGCGATCGTCAGGGTGTTGAGGAAGACCAGGAAGATGACCAGCCAGTAGAACACGTTGGACTTCACCCCCGCTCTGCACTTACGGCGACACAGCCGGTTCCACCGCCGCGAGTACCGGCTGCAGGGCAGGAAGGGAGGAGAGATGAGGAAATAGGAGAGGAGCAGGAGGAGGAGAGAGCCAAGGAGTGAGAGGAGAGAGAGGAGGGGTGACAGAGGAGGAGAGGGGAGAGAAAATTGAACCAAGTGGGGAGAAACAGAGATATAAAAAAGAGGAGAGCAAAAAGCGAAAAGATAAAGAGAGCAACGGAATTAGAGACAAAAGGGGAGAGAGAGTGAAAGAGTGAGGGGGGAGAAGAAAAGAGCAGTCCATCCTGAGTTTGGAAACCAGTCCACCTGATCATAACAGAACATGCAGCAGAGCAGCAGGCCGGAGGACAGCAGCCTCTCCAGGGAGAGACGGAGCTGTGAAGGGGATGTTAGATTTGACGAACGACAGACGATTCACAGCCCACCGTCTCCTGCCACGACCGATAAGAGCTCCGCAGAGCTCAAGGAGGATAATGGGGCCGTGATGGACAGAGCGACACGGGTCAATTTCAGCGCGACAGCCTATTCCCTACGCGGACAGCTGCTGCTGATCTCTACTCAGGACTACGCAGGACTGTGGTCAACGAGGGCCTTGGTCTCTGGTTAGAAGTAGTCCACGACGTGGGGAATGTGATCCCATTTCGGACACGACCGCCAAAACACGATGCGGGTACTACTAGAGGCGAAGTGTTTGGCACGGGGCCAAGGGAGGGCTTCACCTAGAAGAGAAATGGATTCACATTCATTCTACCATGCATTCTACCGACGCCGCAAGCTCAGCTCCTCGCTGGGTCTTCAGTCTAGAACATCCCCTAATTCTGATCGTTATGGCAACGGCAGGTATGATTCTGTGTCGGCGGGTCATGGGTCACAGTGACTAAAGGGACGAGGAACGAGGCGCACGTCCCGTGAGATGACATGCACAAGACACACACACAGACGCACACGGAAACACACAGACACATGAAACACACAGACACACGCACAGACACAGACGCACACACAAAGACGCAAGTCCATCCAGCAGCCAGAAGGAAGAGGAAAAAAAAGGGTAAATAAAAAAGTAAATCAAGGAGTCAGTGATGTGGTGTTAACACATGTACTAACCTGAACTTGGATTTGGAGATTCTATTTCTGGAAGGAAAAACAACATTGATTATACAGAAGACAACACAGGAAAAAGGGTATGGAACAACAAGACAATGTTGACCACGTGTTTCTGAGACCACACAGCATGTACAATACGTTTCAACAGCCAGGCTATCTGCTCCACAGAATAGGGAACAAGGGGATAGGAGAGAAGAGGTGAGGGGGCAAGGGGATAGGAGAGGAGAGGTGAGGGAATAGGAGAGGAGAGGTGAGGGGGTGAGGGGATAGGAGAGAAGGGGTGAGGGAATAGGAGAGAAGAGGTGAGGGGTGAGGGGATAGGAGAGGAGAGGTGAGGGGATAGGAGAGAAGAGGTGAGAGGGTGAGGGGATAGGAGAGGAGAGGAGATGTGGCGAGGGAATAGGAGAGGTGGCGAGGGAATAGGAGAGGTGGCGAGGGAATAGGAGAGGTGGTGAGGGGATAGGAGAGGTGGTGAGGGAATAGGAGATAACACCATTTGCTTCCAGATAGCTGCCTGGTCTGTTGGGTTAAGCCTCACTGAACAAACAATAGCTTTGTATCCTAAACAGGTCAACAGATGCTGTTTCTGGCTGGCATCTCACACTACTTCCTTTAAAGGGCACCACCTCCGACCAAAGGCTTAACGTAGTGCACTCTGTGGGGACTAGGGTGCCATTTGGAACCAGGCCCTAGGCGGCCCGGGCGTCACCAGGGCAACAGATCTTTGTTTTTGACTAATGTCTTTTATCAACTCTGTGAACAAGTGTGCTTCTGTGTGTGTGTGTGTGTGTGTGTGTGTGTGTGTGTGTGCTGCTGAACGTATGTTCTGTGTAAATCTGACAAAGTGGTTGTGCGGGGGCCGGCTGGCCATTAGAGAGGTCCTGTTGGATGCAGCCCATTAAACTCCATTCATTTTCCAACTCTCCCTGAAGCCCACCATCCAACCACAGGTCCTGGATCAGCTCTTAGGCCGCACAACACTGGCCGCGCTCATTGCAGTGTTGGAGTCCACTGACCTGGAATCAGTGGCCGACGCAAATGACCTAGCCGGAAGCAGAGCTGTATGTAAGCAGCTGTAAGCCTCGTGTGATTGTACAGCCTGTTGAGGATGTATTACAGACATGGCATCAGTCTTTTCCAGACACACCATCTACTTTTCCTCAGTTTCTGCGTCTAAAGCGACACCATTTTACAATCTCATATGAATATATTAGTATATTACCGCATTGCTTTAGGACAGACTTCGTCAAAAGCAACGCACTACACAGGAAATGGAGTTCCATTCGGCTCTGTGTCTTATATATATATTTTTTTTACATCGATTCTTTTTCAGTCACAGCGATACTGAAAGCCACTACTCTTGCCAGGTAAGTTATTTCTATATTTTTAGACATGCTGTCTTTTTTATCTTCCTTTCCACAGTAAGACTGTCTGATAGATGAACCCTGCTACTCCACAGGCTCCAAGAACATTGAGATGATGCGATAAGTAGGTATTGATATTGAAGCTGCCTGTCCCTGGGGATCGTACGATCTGTGTTATAGAATGTTAATGTGGATTCTCTGCTGTCTGACAACCACGGGGCTAGCTGCTGTACACGCTATTTCACCAGGGAAGACGACTGCCCAGCTCGGGGGCCAGACAAAAACGTTCAGTTTAGTGGTTAGAAGGCACCGACCTAACCATTCGTCAACCCAGAAGATGCTGTGTGCTGCCTCAGGCTTGGGCTACAACGTTGACAGCAACAACAAAAACATCGCCATCAACATCATCGACAACAATGTCAACAACAACAACAACAACAACAACAACAAACGTGAATGCGCAGAATCAACCAGGCAGGTGCTACATCGTCACGGAGGGTCGGCTGCCTGCCGAGGAGCAGGACCAGAGTTTAAAGATACAGACAGAAATAAATAGACAGAAAGATGGAGACAGAAACAGAGATAGAGAGAAGCAACATGGCGTCATGGACTAAGTCCGACTGATAACAAAACACTAGGTAGACTGGATCCAGGTCATTCCAATACCAAGACCAGCACACACACACACACACACAACGGACAAATAGAACACCTGTGTGTATGTGTGTGTGTGTGTCAGTAGTGTAGTTCAACAAATTCTATGACCGTGGTTATAATGATGAATTAGAGAACGGGAAGAACCACAGGAAGATGGGTAGAAGAGAATGAATGGGAGACTACTTGGATAGATGAGTGAACAGAAGAGCTTATGAGCCATTGTTTCATCACAACTCAAGGAGGAGAGGACAACAGGACAAACAATAGCTAAAGGAAGACAACAGAGAGCAACTGGAAGACAGGAAACTAACCAGGTGATCTAACCCATTCATGTAAAGGGCAGGAGTTAAGATACCAAGGTGAAATGAACAATTCATGTCAAATGTAGGACTTAAAATAACCAGGTGAAATAAACACTTCATGTAAAAGGCAGAAGTTAATACGGCAAGGCGAAACGAGCAATTAATGTCAAATGTAGGACTTAAAATAACCAGATTAAATAAAGCATCAATGTAAAAGGCCGAAGTTACGATAATAAGGTGAAATCAACCATTCATTTAGAAGGTGATTTATGCACGAGTTAGAATGCTTAGGGATATTGAAGAAAAGACAGAAGTAAAATTAACCAGGTGAACTAAACCATTCACATAAAAAAAAATAGAGTTAAAATAACCTAGATGAGTAGACAACATATGTAAAAGAAAATGACATAAAATAACCAGGTAAGTAGATCATTCATGTAAAAGCCAAGCGTTAAAACAAGCAGTCAAGTAAACCTCATATAAATGGGACGAGCAGGTGTAAAATCAGCGGGAGAGCTGTGAAAAAACCCAATCACATGGTTCAAGGAAGAGAAGAGACATCATTCCGTCGTTTTGGGGAGGTTTAGGAGAGACAGTAAGTGGCGATTTGAGGGAGGGTGGCTGAGGGAGGGGGGGAGTCGAGGAAGATGGCGGAAGGTGAAAGAGCTGGGGAGGAAGAGCGAGGCTCAGAAAGGGGGAGGCAGGGTTGCCACGACGCACGTTCTCAGGGAGCAGGTGTGGGGAAGAGTGAGGTGTGGAGAGGGTGAGGTAGGAGGGGTGACAAGGGGCGGAAGGAGCGGGTGAGGGAGGAGGTACTTACGCTAATCGGGTGCAGCACGTCTCTCCACCCATATCTCCAGCAGGCACATTGTCTGTATTCACGGACTCGTTCTCACTGGCCGGCATGCTCACTGTGGAGGAGGGACGGAGAGATGGAGGCAGAGAGAGAAGGAAAGCAGGATGAAACGAGAGGAACAGGCGTGGATGTACAGAATGCCTGCTCTATTCGTCCTGCGTCCGGGCTGAACTGCTCTTAACATGAGTTCATACATCCTGACCAGCAGGCTGTATGTATGACCCTAACCAGCAGGCTGTATGTATGACCCTGACCAGCAGGCTGTATGTATGACCCTGACCAGCAGCCTGTATGTTTGACCCTGACCAGCAGGCTGTATGTATGACCCTGACCAGCAGGCTGTATGTATGACCCTGACCAGCAGGCTGTATGTATGACCCTGACCAGCAGGCTGTATGTATGACCCTGACCAGCAGCCTGTATGTATGACCCTGACCAGCAGGCTGTATGTATGACCCTGACCAGCAGGCTGTATGTAAGACCCTGACCAGCAGGCTGTATGTATGACCCTGACCAGCAGGCTGTATGTATGACCCTGACCAGCAGGCTGTATGTATGACCCTGACCAGCAGGCTGTATGTATGACCCTGACCAGCAGGCTGTATGTAAGACCCTGACCAGCAGGCTGTATGTATGACCCTGACCAGCAGGCTGTATGTTTGACCCTGACCAGCAGGCTGTATGTATGATCCTGACCAGCAGGCTGTATGTTTGACCCTAACCAGCAGGCTGTATGTTTGACCCTGACCTGACCCCACATATAGACCCTAGACAGATAGACATCCTCGCATTGCGTTTCAGAGTTCCGGACTCTGAGAGAAAGTTGAAGACTTTAGGTAGAAACAGGCAGCAGGACAAAAAAGCATGAGAAGAAATACAGAGAATGCCACTGAAAAAAAGAAGGAGAAGAATTTGTACAAAATCAAATATCTGCTGGCTCACACAGTCCCTGACGGGCAGTGGAATCAGCTCTTCTATAAGTGTAAGGAGGAGGTTGTTTTAGACCGCCGTCCCTGAACAGCACGCTGGGGTAGTCAAATCTAATCATATCAATACTGGCCACAAAAACCAGGTGTCTGGTTGAGAAGGCAATGACGAGAGAGGGATGAAAGGAAGGAGGGATGGAGGGGAGGGAGGGATGGAGGGGAGGGAGAAAGCCGTCTGGAGGTACTGTCTAACTGACATCTATCCCCTGGGGTTTAACGCAATGAAGAGGAGGGAGGGATGGAATGACAGGTGAAGGGAGGGATTTAAAAGGAGAGCTGGAAGGAGGGAGGGAAGTAGAGGATGAGGCACAGGAGGGATAAAGAGAGAATAAGGCAGAGAGGAGGGGATGGAGAGAGAAAGCCAGAGAAACAGGGACACAGAGAGAAGGACAGGAGCGCACTAGGATGGGATGGCAACGAGGTAGAAGGGAGGAGTAGAGAGGTGAGGTGGGAGGGAGGTAGACTAGAGGAGTAGAGAGGTGAGGAGGGAGGGAGGTAGACTAGAGGAGTAGAGAGGTGAGGTGGGAGGGAGGTAGACTAGAGGAGTAGAGAGGTGAGGTGGGAGGGATGGAGACTTGAGGAGTAGAGAGGTGAGGTGGAAAGGAGGGAGACTAGAGGAGTAGAGAGGTGAGGTGGAAAGGAGGGAGACTAGAGGAGTAGAGAGGTGAGGTGAGAGGGAGGTAGACTAGAGGAGTAGAGAGGTGAGGTGGGAGGGAGGGAGATTAGAGGAGTACAGAGGTGAGGTGGGAGGGAGGTAGACTAGAGGAGTACAGAGGTGAGGTGGGAGGGAGGTAGATGGGAAGAGAGGAAAGGAGATATGAAAATCCTTTTATTGACCCGTCAATCTTCACCTCCACTCTGGGGATTCTGGAGCGAGTGGTTGCCTCCCCAGAAATGCTTCCATCACTGCTATCATGTTACGGGTAAACCATGACAGAGGCTAACAACTGAAACTTAACAGCACTATTCTATTTCCACATGCGTTTTCTCCTTCAAGTTCATACCGCAGCTCAACTACATGACTGGAGAAAGAACGTGGAGAAGAAATACGAAGAAATCGTAAAGAAAATAAACAAAACAGATGAAGCCAGACTCACTCTCTCTCTGGATCAGAACTGAAAATAGCAAACTTAAAATTGTAAAACAACATATTGCTAAGCAAAGCATGATGCAGCAAAGTTAATAATGAGACCATTTCAAATTTCTAAATATTAGCTCATATCATGTGCAGCCCGTTTTTGCGCAGCCAATCGAAATCTTGAAAGAACGAAGGAGCGGCCAATCACATGCAGTGCTTGATTCACAATCCCTGAAGTATGCTTTAGGAAACAGAATTGTCCATTCAGCAAAACCCCCATGACTTTCCCATCACGCGCCATTCTTCTCCTGCAGAACCAGTGACATGTGCAGAGCAACGCAGGTCCCTCATGTACTCTGATGTTTTAACACCATAAAACTTCTCATGATGCACGACCTGTTAGAGCAGAAGTTCCCAAACTAGGGTTTCGCGGACCAATGTGGGGTCACCTGATATGAAAATGGGGTCGGCGGAGAATGTTTTACAATTGACTCTCATAGCCTAAAATAAAAAAATGATTGACATTGTTGGGGTCTCGAGAATTTCTAGATATCAAAATGGGGTCGTCGGCCAAAAACCTTTGGGAACCCCTGTGTTAGGGGGTCAAATGTGACATACCGGAATCTAGATTTAAAGTGCAAATGCCCAATGTGGATTGGTTCATATAGAACAGAAACTGGCAAGCTACAGTCCCTCTGTTGGTTTGAGATCCCTCCTGGTAATGAACAGCCTATTATAAACTCTCTTATGATCCTGTACAGGGGGTAATCTGGCTAAATGTTTCGTCAAACAGAACAAAACGGGACGGGGAACCTACCGAAGTCTTAGAAACGTCGTTTAAGAAATGCCCCCCGATGTGAAACCATGTCCCTATAAAACCACTCTGAATCTGTCCGCTAACGCCCCTCCCACACCTGGCGAATATACAAATACGTCTGCCGAAACACTGAACTAGTTCACCGTTCTAATGTTGGAGCCTGATGGCCAGACTGAGGGGAGAGGGGGGAGGTTGGGGGCAACATGAGGGAGAGGGGTGAGTGGAGCGAGAGAGATATGCCATAGCTCTTTCCAAGAACAAATCTATAGTCCGCTAATTAACTGCCCTCTCAAAGTGTAAAATAAAAATAAAAAATGCCTGGCTGTGACATTATGCTACGATAATAAAAATGTCATCAGGAAACACAAAAGGCTGTGTAGGAAAATGGGTAAAACAACACAGCCAGTCTCCTAGGGCTTGAAAAGCGTTGACATCTGATGTGCTCAGTTTTCTGTAAAAACGGCGGCTTGCGAAATTCTGCACTGATGAAAGAGAGGATGCAGTGATCTCATGCAAGCATCCAGTACACAGGTCGAAGGTCACACATAAAGAGTGGCTCCTGTTCCTGATTTTTTTTCTTTCTTTATGTTATAAAATCGTCCGTATAGAAAAAATGAACAAATCTGATTCAAGTTTCTGGAAGCGGATGAAGACATTAAAGCAACATGCATCAACGTTCAGATTGTAATCCAAATATTTCAAGCAGCTTTGCAGCACTTTTGAAAAAGAATGATATTCTATGATATTCTATTTTATTACTAATTACATTGGGAACATGAGGTTGACATGCAATGTCATTATCAGTCAGATTATTAATCCAGGAAGTGATCCAGGATTAAGGCTTGAACGTCATCCACCACAAAGTACAACTCAAGATGTGGCTCCAAAATGAGGCGCCCCTTATTCTATATTTAGTAGCACTACTTTTGACCAGAGGTTATAACTCAGCCCAAATGCAGCCTGGTCAGAAAAGTAACGTACAACACATAGAAAGCCCTTTGCGAGACAGGCGACGGTTGGTCCTCCGTAAAGTGACAGGAGAGCGACTGATCACTGGGCCCGCTGGCCTCAAGTCTCTGGAGTAGCGAAAGGTTGCGGTCAAGTTGGATTCAAGATCAGTAAGGGGCCCAATGCACTTAAGGAGGACAGTCATGCACACGCACACGCCTTACGAAGGATCGCCGCTTTTTTCTTCACCGCTCCGCGGATGCACTGTAAATGCCGACTCTTACCTAGAAACAGAGAACGGTGGCTGAGAGCAGGTGGGCTGAGAGGACGCTTTCCCACTCAGTCACACGCACGCGCTTCGGTGTCTTCCGCAAATGTACATAAACACCCTCGCGCTGCTCTGTAGACAGGGAGGTTTTGTACACACACACACACACGCACGCACTCATTCACAACGCATCCAGAGAAATCTTCAACCGACACCAATTGAGCCAAATCTTTCCCAAAAAAGTATACAGTATGAATGCAAAAGCAGACAGAGAGAGACAGAGAGAGAGATTGAGAGTGAAAGAGAGAGACATTATGCCTTCAGCTGTATATTGATGAGAGCGCTCAATAGAAGTGCGCTCCGTTCATTTATTTCCTCTTCTTGTCGATGCACGTGTAGACACACAGCCACGCGACGGAGACACACGCAGAACATACACACACCACGGGAAGCCTGGCAACACGGGAGATGGAACAGCTACACACACAAAACGCCACCACACTGGGAGACCAGGACACATACACAGGTTACACACACACACACACACATACACACATGCGCCAAGGGCATTTACCATGTGTCTCACTGGAGTGACTAAACCAAGCAAACTTCCCCTTCTTCTTGTCGAGCAAGTCGGCCAAGGTCAGTCCTTCCTCAAACAAGAAGGGTTAGGGTCATTCATTTGTTTATGTTTTTATGCCACCCAATGACACGCACACACAGTATATATACACATAAATATATATATATATATATATACTCACACACAAACACACACACAGTATATATACACATAAATATATATATATATATACTCACACACACACACACAGTATATATACACATAATTATATATATATATATATATACTCACACACACACACACACACACACTGTATATATACATAAATATATATATATATATACACTCATTCGCGCACACACCCACACACACACACAAACACAAGGACTTAACACAGAACACAGAATGCACACCTGTTTATGCAGATCTTAACTTTGAAACATATACAGTAATTTGCATAGAACATTTCATCCCCCTAAATACACATGAAACACACACACACACACACACACAAAGTACAAGTTAAAATGCATCTGCACACACATACAGCCATTCAAACCCAAGGAATTCCTGTTCTCAAGCCTTGGATATTAAAACATTTCATCCACATGAGGTTCTTTTAGGGGTTCTTCACTCCCTGGATGACTCTTCAGAGGATCTTCTAATTAATACTTTGGGGGAACCCCTGTCAGTTATGCGAAGAACCCTGTAAAAGGCCCAAGGGCCCAAGAGGGGCCTGAAGTCCATCGAGGGAACCTTTCTGAGAGTGTCCGCGGTCTAAAGTGACTCGGAGGAACTAACGTCCTAACGTAACATGACTGTTAGGGAAGAGAATGCGTATGAATGCACATGTTCTGTGAGTTCCTGGTGATGTAGATGTCATTGGTTTCCACACACAACCACAAACACAGGAGGGATGAAGCCGTGACGCAGAAACACACACACTGTGCAGCAGGAGAAGAGAGAGGGATGAGGAGGAGGAAAGGAAGAACGATAGATCACAGATAAATCAATGCCCCTTGAAGTGGTGTGTGTGTGTGTGTGTGTGAGTGTGTGTGAGTGTGTGTGTGTTTAAGAAGCAGGGTGTGTGGTGCGCCTAGGCTATAGTGTGAGGGAGCCCATCTGTTTCATATCCCTCTCTTGTTTCTCTCTCTTTTCTCAATCTCCTTCTCTTTCTCTCCTTCCCTCTCTCCCTGTGTCTTGCTACCTTTCTCTCCCCACCCCCCCCCTCTGGCACCCCCCCTCCCTCTCAGACTGCTGTGATGGATGCCCCCTCCTCAGGGGAGATGAATGAGGGCAGTATGCCCCCATATAACACACACACACACAGACATGCACACACACGTACACACACACAGACACGCACAAACACACACATGCACACACACTTACACACACAGACACACAAACAAAATCAGCTGCCACATCAAGGGGAGAGTTATTATATTATATAATCTATTGAGAGAAAGAGCTGGAGAGGGAATCAGACTGACACAAAGAGAGGGAGGGGTCACTGATTGACAGACTGACTGGCTGGTTGGCTGGCTGATTTTTAGAGTGTTAAATAACAAGCTTATTGAACAGCTAACTGATTGGTTTGGCTGGCGTATGTGCTTGGTGACTGGCTGTCTGGTAGATTTTTTGACTGGCTGCTCCACTGTGGATTGGCTAAACGGTTGACTGAAGGACTAACAAAGTCACTGACTGTCTGGTTGATTTTTTGACTGGCTGCTCAGCTGTGGGTTGGCTAAACGGTTGACTGAAGGACTAACAAAGTCACTGACTGTCTGGTTGATTTTTTGACTGGCTGCTCCACTGTGGATTGGCTAAACGGTTGACTGAAGGACTAACAAACTCACTGACTGTCTGGTAGATTTTTTGACTGGCTGCTCCACTGTGGATTGGCTAAACGGTTGACTGAAGGACTAACAAACTCACTGACTGTCTGGTAGATTTTTTGACTGGCTGCTCCACTGTGGATTGGCTAAACGGTTGACTGAAGGACTAACAAACTCACTGACTGGTCGACTGACTTGCAGACTGGTTAAACAACTGAATGAAGACACACTGGCAGACTGGTAAAATGACAGACCGGCTGAATGACTGACTGGCAGACCGGTTGAATGACTGACTGGCAGACTGTTTGCATGACTGACCGGCAGGCTAAAAACTATTATATATTTAGATCACGTACACAAGCTTATACCTGAACCACTGTTTTAGAAAATGTATGGGCACCTAGAATAATAGCGACTTGGTCGCACCTACGATGCACCAGCTTGAACATTTGACCAACCAACACAATATTTTAAAACTGCCAAGTGACAAATTGGACAAACAAAATAGCAAACTGCCACACAGAAATATCATAATTGCTGCGACAAAATCAATCATTTTAGCCGTTCAGATATCAAAATCTCTGTGGATCCAGGATGGACTGATTAGACGGCCCAAAGTCTGGAATATGTTGACCTTGAGTCATCAACAACCCTGTACATTTTCTAATCTCCTTCCAACGTTTGTCTCCGAGCAAAAAAAACAACCAGTCAGTCCATCAATCAATCAATCTATAACATCCTTTCTGTTTCTCTCTCCCAGCTTCTCTCCCTCTCTCCTGACTGCAGGATGTAATGTAAACAGCCTATCTGTCCCACTCGACTGCTTCTTCGTTTAACTGTTGTGAGCATGCCTGGCTCCAAAGTCTGTTAACCAGCCCAGCACACACATAGGGGGTTACCCTGCAAAGTTAGCTGGATTCACCCAGTAAAACATGACCTTCACCCAATCCTGTTTGTTTCCAGATAATGAATGAAGACAATACTTCAGAATTGTTGATTGTAATGACACTTCTACGCTGCCTCAACATATTCCTGCCATGTTCACAAAAAAATCTCTGTTGATGAGAGATTCTTTTATTGTTGATTCCCATGACATGGGATTGCTAGGTTTGAACCCAGGTCAACTTAGTTATGCCACTGAGCTAAAGCCCATATATCCTTGGGGATGTTGTCTTTTATTTCTGGCCTGTCCTGAACTCTTGTTACAGTCTGTATTGCTACCTGATGAGCCAATTCAATGTGTGTGTGTGTGTTTATGTGTGTGTTTATGTGTGTGTGTGTGGATTGGTGTGTGTGTGCGTGTGTTTGCACGTGTGTGTGTGTGTGTGTGTGTGTGTGTATGTGTGTATGTTCCCATCTCAGCTCTGATAACAGTAGAGGCCTGGCCAGAATCCTTAGGTCCCACGCTAAAAAAGGCTTGGGGGAGAAAACAACAACATGCTGCTCTAGACATGGGCTAAAGGCTAGCAGACACCCCCCCCCCCCCCCCACACACACACACACACACTGTGCTAACACATAGTGTGTATGTGAGCCCCAGATGCTACTGTATCATACAGACAGCCCTAGATGCTATCATACAGACTGACCCCAGATGCTACTGTATCATACAGACTGAGCCCCAGATGCTACTGTATCATACAGACTGAGCCCTAGATGCTATCATACAGACTGAGCCCCAGATGCTACTGTATCATACAGACTGAGCCCCAGATGCTACTGTATCATACAGACTGAGCCCCAGATGCTACTGTATCATACAGACTGAGCCCCAGATGCTATCATACAGACTGAGCCCCAGATGCTACTGTATCATACAGACTGAGCCCCAGATGCTACTGTATCATACAGACTGAGCCCCAGATGCTACTGTATCATACAGACTGAGCCCCAGATGCCCACCTATTCCCTTCCTAAGTGCACTAGTTTTGACAAGGGTAGTTTGGCAAACACCCACAGGATAATAACCTCCAGCCACGGCGACAAGTCTTCCAGTCCTGGTGATTTTGAGTCCTGGCTTCAGGTCTCGGTGTTCCTTTCCCAAGAGAGCTGTCCGTCCAAGCTTCAGGTCTAGTACAGAGCAATACAGTACTCAAAGTGTGTGTCTGTGCGCCTGGCCAGTCAAACAGATAGGTCTGGCAGTCTGCCAGGAAGAGCTGGGCTCCAGACAGTGAGTTCATTAGCCGGCCTGGTGTAGTCTAGGCCCTGACCCTATCAGTCAACACCATCACAGCCCCCAGGGTACAGGTTTCCCAAAGTTATCCATCTGCATTTTGCATGTCGGATTAAATGCTTTGAAACCGGATGAGTGGAAAAGCTACGTGTAGAGTGCACAGTGAGAAAGACAGGCCGGCAGACAGACAGACAGGCAGACAGACAGGCAGACAGACAGACAGACAGGCAGGCAGGCAGGCAGACAGGCAGGCAGACAGGCCGGCAGACAGACAGACAGGCAGACAGGCAGGCAAACAGGCCGGCAGACAGACAGACAGACAGACAGGCAGACAGACAGACAGGCAGGCAGACAGGCCGGCAGACAGACAGGCAGGCAGGCAGGCAGGCAGGCAGACAGATCTACGTCATTAACACTGGTAATGAGCCACTATGAGGTTGAGAAAGACAGACCGAGTCAGATGTTATTAACACTGGTAATGGTGCGCTGCAAGAGGCAGGCTTGGACCATGAACACAGAGAAAATAAAAGAGCATTAAACCTGTTGGAGCAAGGCCCAAATTACATCCACTCTGTTTGTGTGTGTGTGTGTGTGTGTGTGTAGAAAGAGGGAGAAAGGCAAACAGAGAGAGAGATAGAAAGAGGGTGCAAGAGGGAGAGAAAGGGATGAGAGTATGTGAAAAAAGCAAGCAATGGAAGCACATAGACTTGGCTACTCAACCACGCTGAAAAAATATTCTGCAATAAATTACCTTTGGTGTTTGAAGTGGAGAGAACGAGGGATGAGATAGAGGTAGTGAGTATAGGACTACAAGAAAGACAGAGACAGAGAGAGAGAGAGAGAGAGAGTTGAAGCTAGAAGTAGGGAGATAAGCTGGTCCCTCTTCTACATGAAGGCCTGGAAGGATAAATAGCTGTCATGCGGTCGAGTTTCTCACTACAAACCTTGAGTGAAATCCTCCAATACAGCTCTATCTCAACCTGGCTCACAGGATCAAAGAGGGGGGGTGACCTACGCCTGTGATGTATATTACAGACATGCTGCCACTAAGTCACTGAGGAGATTCTGTATGACAACTAAGACACTGAGGAGATACTGTATGGCAACTAAGATATTGAGGAGATAATGTATTTCAACTAAGATACTGAGGAGATACTGTATGGCAACTAAGTCACTGAGGAGATACTGTATGGCAACTAAGTCACTGAGGAGATTCTGTATGACAACTAAGTCACTGAGGAGATACTGTATGACAACTAAGATACTGAGGAGATTCTGTATGACAACTAAGATACTGAGGAGATACTGTATGACAACTAAGTCACTGAGGAGATACTGTATGACAACTAAGATACTGAGGAGATACTATATGACAACTAAGATACTGAGGAGATTCTGTATGACAACTAAGATACTGAGGAGATACTGTATGACAACTAAGACACTGAAGAGATACTGTATGACAACTAAGATACTGAGGAGATACTATATGACAACTAAGATACTGAGGAGATACTATATGACAACTAAGACACTGAGGAGATTCTGTATGAAAACTAAGTCACTGAGGAGATTCTGTATGACAATTAAGATGCTGAGGAGATACAGCATGACAACTAAGACACTGAAGAGATACTGTATGACAACTAAGATACTGAGGAGATACTATATGACAACTAAGCTACTGAGGAGATACTATATGACAACTAAGATACTGAGGAGATTCTGTATGACAACTAAAACACTGAAGAGATACTGTATGACCACTAAGACACTGAAGCGATACTAGATGACAGCTAAGGTACTGAGAAGCCCTGCAACGACAGGGAGTGAATGGCAACCGAGCAGGGTGGTGTTAGATGGAATCAGCACATGAGCTCCAGCCTAGCCCTGACTAGGTAGACTTTAATTTAGCTAGGGGAGGCAACACACACATACACACACACACACATACACAAATTGAGAGAGCACCCAGCAGCTGACAGATGAGTGCTGATGGGCACACCAGTTGCAGTTCAGCCCTGATCGGTACAATCGTCATTCGCTCACAAAACTTGCACACCTCTTCCCTAACTCCATCACACACACACAAACACACACCTAATCCTGCCACCCTCCATTTTTATTTAATCCAGCCCACTTCCATACCCACCCGCCCTCCTCCCCAGCCTGCACTCACGGTTTCTGGGCTTGTCGTCATCGAGGCCTTCGTCCTCGTTCTCCGGGTCGATGTCCTCGGCCTGGGTGATCCAGTCCAGGTAGCCCTTCAGGTCCTCCTCCAGCTGCTGCTTCTCCCTCAGCTTCTGGAAGTCTCCGCGGGCCTTGGCCTTCTCTCTCTCCTTAGAAAACTCTCTGAAGAGGAGGAACAGATGGACAGAGAGGAATAGAGAGGGAGGAGGATGGAGGAAGAGAAGAAGGGTGGAGAAAAGAGGGGAGAAGGAAAGAGGTAGAGAGAAAAAGAGGATCTGAAAACCAATCGTGTCGACTGATTTTTATTTTTTTCTGAGCAAGCAGTAGGTCTATTAGAAAAGGAAAAAGGAAAGTGAATTTTGAAACAAATCTGAAAACAGGATTACTTTTCTCGGCCCAATCAATGTTACCACATTTTTTCCACTGGTAGGTAAAGTATAAACAATCCACCCACATGGAGATGAGAATCCTGCATTCGTAAGACTTCAATAATTACTGCATGACATTAAGAAAAGTCTACATAATTCAGTGTGTAGATAAATGTACCTTCATTCATCCACCATCTTTTGGTGTACTAGTGTGCATCTGGAGAGAACTAAAATCCCAGCACCAAACCACTGACCCACTACTGACCCACCACTGACCCACTACTGACCAACCACTGACCAACCACTGACCCACTACTGTCCCACCACTGACCCACCACTGACCAACCACTAACCCACCACTGACCCACCACTAACCCACCACTGACCCACCACTGATTCACCACTGACCAACCACTGAGCCACCACTGAAACACCACTGACCCACCACTGAAACACCACTGACACACCACTGAAACACCACTGACCAACCACTGACCCACCACTGAAACACCACTGACCCACCACTGACACACCACTGACACACCACAGAAGGATCACAGAACCACCACTGAAACCCCCAAAACAGACCACAGACAGACCCAGTGGGGCAGAGGCTACTTCCTAGCACCGATCTCGTCCTGGCCGCCTCTCAAATGGCACCCTATGTCTCCAGGGTGAGTAGTGTTTCTGACCAGAGCCAACAGACAGGCCCACCAGTTAATGGGAGGTCACTACACAGGGGCAGGGGTTCCATTTGAAACTACATGCAGTTTACTGGGATCAGTAGGACCCACTGGCTATAGAGAAAATACATCCTGGGCTCTATCTTGGTTCTTTCCTATTTACGTGAATGGCTGATATGTTTTATTTCTGCGTTGTACTCTGACCGGTGCCCAGCAATGATCATCGATAATAAAGTGCATGATTAGAAGTAGAACAACAAAACAGGGTTCACACTTTTTTACACTAACATGAAATCAACATTCAGAATGTGCATGTGGAATCCCTGGCCCAGACTTCCTCTCTCTGTCACTGCTTGGAATCAGTAGCCATAAGATTAGTAACCATGGCTTTTTAGGCGTTCCGTGAATATATTTAGTCACTGAAGTTCGATAATGTTTCTTTTGGAAATGAACCAGAAAAAACCCAATTCAAACACTACCTGTGGATCCTTTTGTTATAAAGATGCTATACCAGGCTAACACAAGGCTGACATCCTACAGCTAACAGCTGTTGGAGAAGAGAGCCTGTAACACCTCAGTCCCAACTAAAAATGGTTGAACAGGAAGAGGCAGAGAGGAAAAGATGAAGTCCGCAGAGCAGTCAGAAAGAAAAGCAAAACCATTAAATCAGTCAGTGTGAAGACGTTGTCACCAATCAGTCAGACAGTCATAACTAGTAAGTCAAATCCAGTCAGTCAGTCAACTAATCATTGATTTACTGC
The DNA here is from genome assembly GCF_011004845.1 of Esox lucius. Taxonomy (NCBI): domain Eukaryota; kingdom Metazoa; phylum Chordata; class Actinopteri; order Esociformes; family Esocidae; genus Esox; species Esox lucius. Next base: position 4,644,316 of record NC_047586.1, on the reverse strand, counting down.
GTCAGTCAGCCAATCAGTAATCAATCCAGTCAGTCAGTCAGCCTTATCACTGATTTACTGTGTCAGTCAATCAGTAATCAATTCAGTCAGTCAGCCAATCAGTAATCAATTCAGTCAGTCAGCAAGCCATAACCAGTCATACCCAGTCAGTATGAACCAGCCAGTCAATCAGTCCGTCATCCAGAACCAATCCTGCGGTCAGTCAGTCAGTGAATCAATTAATGAGTCAGTCAGTAAGTCATTTACCCTTTCATCTAGTTGGAACCAGTCAGTCAGGGGGTAAAGAGAGGAGCAGTCAGTCAGCCAGATAGGTAGAAAAGGTCACAGAACCAGTTCAGACCAGTCGGAGCCAGTTCTTACCCGCTCAACACCCCCAACACCAAGTTAAGCACAAAAAATGACCCTATGATGATTAGTGTAACAAAGTAGAGCCACGGCCAGCCATTTCCTACAGCGTCGTTGACCTGGAGAGAGGGGAAGGCAGGGGAGAGTTAGTGTCCCTTCAACACACACGCCACAACAAGACTCCAGTGGACTGCCCTCCTGCGTGTCTGTCTGTGTGTGTGTGGGTGTGTGAATGTGTGTGCGTGTGTGTGGGTGTGTGTGTGTGTCTGTGAATGTGTGTGTATGTGTGTGTGTGTGTGAACGTGTAACAGGGGTGTGATGAGAATCCTGTGGTGCCTGAGACCTGAAGACTTGTGTTAGCTTCCCGAGCTAATGCCTTGCTCACGTTATCTCAGCAGGCTAACACTGTGGGAGGAGCCAGCATGGTGCTGTCCATTCTGTACCTGCTTAGTTACCGGAAACATTCCAACTCCTACGCACCTCACATACAAAACAATAAAAATGTTCAACATCTTAGTCAACATGAGTATAAATAATTTATCATAGTGTCTCTCTGCCATGTGTGTGTATGTGTGTGTGTGTGTGTGTATGTGTGTGTGTGTGTGTGTGTATGTGTGTGTGTGTGTGCATCAGTGTTTATGGCTTGTACCTCACAACATGACTCTCGCTGGGTAAACTAAAAACAGAACTCAGACCACCTGGCGGAAACAAAGCAAGCTAAGTTGTTTTTAAATGGGAATAGGAGCTCCCCTAGGAGGGTCATGGGTTAAACCACATAGAGGAGCTGAGAAAAGTTTGATGTGCTGAAGTACTGACCGACTTCACTCAGTGTAGTGGTGGATGAGGTAGAGCGAGGGAGAACGAAGAGAAGCGGAGAGGAAGGGAGAGGAAAGAAGAGGAGACAGGAGTAGAGAAGAGGAGAGAAGAGGAGTATACAGTAGGACAGAAGAGGAGAGAGGAGCAGAGAGGAGATAAAGAGAGTAAAGGAGAGAAGAGGTGAAAAGAGGAGAGAAGAGGAGAGAAGGGAAGAGGAGAGTTGAGGAGAGAAGAGGACAAGAGATATGTCCCAGAATGCCCTGCTCTCTTGCTGTGTGACATGTTGACAGTGTGTCTGTCCTGTGGGAACACCCGCATTCTCTGAGAGGTTGTGACATCACGTCACCCCCCCGGCAGAGACACGGGACGTATTACCATAAAGCGGACAGACAGATGGTAAGGGATTACCATACGACCGGTACATAACGCGCCAACCCACATGTCAACACATCTGCACGCACCTAGCAGACAGGCTTTCAACCAGGCCCTGGACATCACCTTCCCAGGAATCACCTCTCCCCACCTTCCTCTCCTTATGCTCCTCCTCTTCGTCTCACTGTACCCATAATCCTTTGCAGTGACCTGCTCCTGAACCTGTCCCTTGAGGCTTAGTTCAGCGACTTCTCTAAACATGACTAAACCAACCTATACTAACACACACAGTATTTTTCCACTCTGACCACCGCCTCGGGTGCCCTTTCAGAGAGCCTGTCAAGATGGACTGAAGCTTACTGGAAGTGTAGACTGCCACTGAAAGACTGGATGGACTTTTGCAATGAGTTTCTGTATAACAATATGTTAGGATTGGGATGTCCATGGTAATGAAATAGGGTTGGGATGTCCATGGTAATGAAATAGGGTTGGGATGTCCATGGTAATGAAATAGGGTTGGGATGTCCATGATAATGAAATAGGGTTGGGATGTCCATGGTAATGAAATAGGGTTGGGATGTCCATGGTAATGAAATAGGGTTGGGATGTCCATGGTAATGAAATAGGTTTGGGATGTCCATGGTAATGAAATAGGGTTGGGATGTCCATGGTAATGAAATAGGGTTGGGATGTCCATGGTAATGAAATAGGGTTGGGATGTCCATGGTAATGAAATAGGGTTGGGATATCCATGGTAATGAAATAAGGTTGGGATGTCCATGGTAATGAAATAGGTTTGGGATGTCCATGGTAATGAAATAGGTTTGGGATGTCCATGGTAATGAAATAGGGTTGGGATGTCCATGGTAATGAAATAGGGTTGGGATGTCCATGGTAATGAAATAGGGTTGGGATGTCCATGATAATGAAATAGGGTTGGGATGTCCATGGTAATGAAATAGGGTTGGGATGTCCATGGTAATGAAATAGGGTTGGGATGTCCATGGTAATGAAATAGGGTTGGGATGTCCATGGTAATGAAATAGGTTTGGGATATCCATGGTAATGAAATAGGGTTGGGATGTCCATGGTAATGAAATAGGGTTGGGATGTCCATGGTAATGAAATAGGGTTGGGATGTCCATGGTAATGAAATAGGGTTGGGATGTCCATGGTAATGAAATAAGCCATTGTGTTTGAAAAGGATCAGTTTGTTGACATCGCCCTCATTTAGATTTCGGAGCCTCCTGCACCCCGCCTCCCCATTCTCCTGGCTCCTTTCCGCTCTCCTCTCTTTTCTCTTCCCCCTCCTCTCTTCTTCCCTACCCTCTCCTCTTCATATTTTCCGTTCATCCCTCTCTTTCTCTGTCCCACAAGTCTTGTTGTCTGGTCTGTGATCAAAGGGAGGGCAAACACACAGACACAAACACACATATATACGAAAACACACGCACACACACATTCGAAAAACACACGCATACACACACACACACAGAAAAAGAGCTCTTACCCGCTCAACACCCCCAGAACCAGATTTAGAACGAAAAAGGATCCAAAGATGACGAGACTGACAAAATAGGCCCAGGGAAGTTCATAGCCCATAGCGTCTTGCATCTACAGAATAGAGAAAAGAGGAGGAATGGGAGGAGGTGAGAAGGAAAAGAAAGAGTATTGCAAGGGGGAAAGGAGGAGGAAGTGGAACAGAAGGAGGACGAGAAGGAAGCAAACAAGAGGAATTGGAGAAATAGGGAAGGAAGAGGAGGACAGGGGTTAAAATGAGCGACGAAGAGCAGAGTTAAAGAGAGCAGTTGCAGTGCAGGTGTGTGCGTGTGTGAGTGCGTCTGTTTTTGGTTGTGTGTGTATTTAGTTGTGTTTGTATTCGGTTGTGTACATTAGAGCTACTTGAGAAACAAATCCCCAAACAATGGAGCTAATTAATTCAAGCTCCCACCATAGAATTCCAACAACGGCCGTGAGAGAAGATAGAACCAGGACATTAGCCACCATGAGGGAACACAGGAATTCTACAACTACGGGAACACAGTCAACAACAGGCACTTGATCGCAAATGCCATTGAGCAGAGGGCTCTTTGGTTCATGGAGGGCTGTTGTCGTGTCCACAGTGCAGTATGTGTGCATGAGCGCGTGAGCACTCCCCAAGACTCTGTTCGTGTGATTTGATGGTGATGTGTGTGTATATATATATATATACCCGCTCGTTGAGATCCAGGCACAACGCGACCTCTTAGTCGACGGTTAACGCCAGTGGATGCTGGTCGCGCTATTCATGGACGGCACGTTCTGTCACTATACTGTTTTGAAACTTCGTTTTGGGTCTGATGTCCAACTGAGTGTTCTACTCAACGCATCCTCATTGGAGGTGGATGTAGATTTGGTCTAAAGTGCGTTACTAAGGCTTGAAAACACAACAGATTTTAGCTAAACCTTTCGTCCTCCATTGGATGTCACCAAATTGATGATAGATGCAGTATAATGTTGACAAGCTTGTTATTATTGACGGCCACCAAATTTAAGCTTATTAACGTTAGTTTCACTAGCTGTTCCTGACTTCGCTAGCTAATGACAACGTTGTTTTCTGCTAAGAATTAGATTACTACAGTAATGTTGTTGTATTTCCAAGCGCCTTCAGTGTACTTAAGACGAAACGGTAATTAGTCCCTGTTTTAAGTCATAGTTTCATTTCTGGTCATCCACATGGCCTCAGTGTCTATAGAATGATAACGACCAGGCCAACGACGACACCGAACAGTGGAGATGCAATCTGTGAATAAACAGTGGCACGGGCTCACCATTACGTACGCAGAGGAACCAAGAGGGCTGTACCGAAGCACATGGTTTTTGGCTTCTTCCAGCCTTCGGCTGACGATAACAGTTCTGCAAGCGTGCGCGCGCCAAGCGGTGAGAAGAGCAGCAGAGTGACGGTAGGAAGAAAGTCAGTCAGGGGTGTGGAGACAGGCGGTACGCATCACACCTCGTCACCTCACCACGTACACCAGCCGGCCGGGGGTCATTCTGAACCGAAAACTAGACTGTGGAGTCATTTGAATAGAACCATTTAAAGGGAATTTAACAGCTTTTAACGAGGACGGCTCCTACCTCCATAGAAGCCCTTTACTCAGGCCATTGAGAAGTACTCAGAAATATAATCGTTTCATCACTGAATGGGAATTTCAGGTCACTTTCTGAAATGACCGCATTACCGCTGGAATTCACCCCAATCTTAAAGTACCTACATGATCTTAAAGTACCCACAGAAAACAAATGGGGCTGGCGAGGTATTTCACTGTGTCACTGGTCACGGCCAGAGAGAATTGCTGTGTGGAGAGGAAGGCACTGTTGCATTTCTGTAGAGTGAGGTAGATTATACTACACAGTGAGAATGCATTAGCCTTTAACATTACCATAACCAACATAAATATAAAGGCAATTACGGGCTGTGTGTTTCATTCTTTAGGCCTTGTGTTTGTATCGCTGTGTGTCTCTGTCGGTCTGTGTGTCTTAGTGTGTGTCTGAGTGTGTGTCTGAGTGTGTGTGTGAGCTAGTCTGGCCTGTAACACACTCTCTCTCATCTATAATCAGCAGACTGATGTGCTCGGTGGTTGTCTCCCAAGGCGACGCTTTGTGTCTGACCAGACACCGTCTTCCTGTGTCACTCTTGCTGGCGTGATTTCCGTCAGCGTTTCGCTATCGACGTCGACGGAAGCCGCCAGCCGCCCGACATCCCGTTAGGTAGCCTGGGGCGCATGATCTACCGGACCTGGGCCTGGATTCTGGCGTACTGGCGTCGGAGACGCGCTACATGGAGCGGACGCCGGCAAGCGAGGACCTGTGTGTGACCTTCGACCCGTGCTCGGTGCGTGACCTTCGACCCGTGCTCGGTGTGTGACCTTTGACCCGTGCTCTGTGTGTGACCTTTGACCCGTGCTCGGTGCGGACTCACCCAGTAGAGAACGTCTGTCCAGCCCTCCATGGTGATACACTGGAACACCGTCAGCATGGCGAAGGCAAAGTTGTCGAAGTTCGTGATGCCGTCGTTGGGCCCCTCCCAACCCATCATGCACTGCGTCGAGTTCTGGGTGCAGTGACGGCCATGGGCCCCGTTCGGAGCGCAGGGCGCGGGTTTCTCCTCCACCATGGGACCTGTACAACGCGCACACACAAACAATTGAATTATTCATTATTAACCCAAGCCGCATATTAAAGGTTTCTGTGTTGGGCTTTTGCTGCACTCGACTGAGGCAGCTCTATTCCAGCCCAGGGAGGCTCTTCACGCTGCCCAGGCTGACTCTCTCTCCCCTGCGTTCCAACACTGTGACCCATCAGGTCCCTCTCTCCAACCTCTCAGCCCTTATGGTGGGGCCGCCAGCCATACGGGGCGTTGGGGACCTTTAATCTTTCAGGCAGTGGCATTCACGAGCCGTGGCAGACTTAAAATGAAAATGATCATGTAAATAAAACAATGTAAATAGAGTATCTGGTCATGGCCAGCATATCTTCCGCTCAAGGTCCCCCCCACCCCCCAAAACAATCAAATGACTGTCATGTCATGGCTGCTCAGTTCACCGGTCTCAGTCGGCGTGGCTGGCAGTGACATGCCGTTCTCAAACAATTTATTATTTCTGAAAGACTTCCATTTCACTCATCCGTTTTATCTGCTGACCCCCAATTTATTCTACAGCCGGATTAACCAGCTACTGTCAATATGTAGACACTGGGACATGAGAACTAATGGTTCTACTAGACACTGGGACATGAGAACTAATGGTTCTACTAGACACTGGGACATGAGAACTAATGGTTCTACTAGACACTGGGACATGAGAACTAATGGTTCTACTAGACACTAGGACATGAGAACTAATGGTTCTACTAGACACTGGGACATGAGAACTAATGGTTCTACTAGACACTGGGACATGAGAACTAATGGTTCTACTAGACACTGGGACATGAGAACTAATGGTTCTACTAGACACTGGGACATGAGAACTAATGGTTCTACTAGACACTAGGACATGAGAACTAATGGTTCTACTAGACACTGGGACATGAGAACTAATGGTTCTACTAGACACTAGGACATGAGAACTAATGGTTCTACTAGACACTGGGACATGAGAACTAATGGTTCTACTAGACACTGGGACATGAGAACTAATGGTTCTACTAGACACTGGGACATGAGAACTAATGGTTCTACTAGACACTGGGACATGAGAACTAATGGTTCTACTAGACACTGGGACATGAGAACTAATGGTTCTACTAGACACTGGGACATGAGAACGAATGGTTCTGCTAGACAATGGGACATGAGAACTAATGGTTCAACTAGACACTGGGACATGAGAACTAATGGTTCTACTAGACACTGGGACATGAGAACTAATGGTTCTGCTAGACACTAGGACATGAGAACTAATGGTTCAACTAGACACTGAGACATGAGAACGAATGGTTCTACTAGACACTGGTACATGAGAACTAATGGTTCTGCTGGACACTGGGACATGAGAACTAATGGTTCTACTAGACACTGGGACATGAGAACTAATGGTTCTGCTAGACACTGGTACATGAGAACTAATGGTTCTGCTGGACACTGGGACATGAGAACTAATGGTTCTACTAGACACTAGGACATGAGAACTAATGGTTCTGCTAGACACTGGTACATGAGAACTAATGGTTCTACTAGACACTGGGACATGAGAACTAATGGTTCTACTAGACACTGGGACATGAGAACTAATGGTTCTGCTGGACACTGGGACATGAGAACTAATGGTTCTACTAGACACTGGTACATGAGAACTAATGGTTCTGCTAGACACTGGTACATGAGAACTAATGGTTCTACTAGACACTGGTACATGAGAACTAATGGTTCTGCTGGACACTGGGACATGAGAACTAATGGTTCTACTAAACACTGGGACATGAGAACTAATGGTTCTGCTGGACACTGGGACATGAGAACTAATGGTTCTGCTGGACACTGGGACATGAGAACTAATGGTTCTACTAGACACTGGGACATGAGAACTAATGGTTCTGCTGGACACTGGGACATGAGAACTAATGGTTCTGCTGGACACTGGGACATGAGAACTAATGGTTCTACTAGACACTGGGACATGAGAACTAATGGTTCTGCTAGACACTGGTACATGAGAACTAATGGTTCTACTAGACACTGGTACATGAGAACTAATGGTTCTGCTGGACACTGGGACATGAGAACTAATGGTTCTACTAAACACTGGGACATGAGAACTAATGGTTCTGCTGGACACTGGGACATGAGAACTAATGGTTCTGCTGGACACTGGGACATGAGAACTAATGGTTCTACTAGACACTGGGACATGAGAACTAATGGTTCTGCTGGACACTGGGACATGAGAACTAATGGTTCTGCTGGACACTGGGACATGAGAACTAATGGTTCTACTAGACACTGGGACATGAGAACTAATGGTTCTGCTGGACACTGGGACATGAGAACTAATGGTTCTACTAAACACTGGGACATGAGAACTAATGGTTCTGCTAGACACTGGGACATGAGAACTAATGGTTCTACTAGACACTGGGACATGAGAACTAATGGTTCTACTAGACACTGGGACATGAGAACTAATGGTTCTGCTGGACACTGGGACATGAGAACTAATGGTTCTACTAGACACTGGGACATGAGAACTAATGGTTCTGCTGGACACTGGGACATGAGAACTAATGGTTCTACTAGACACTGGGACATGAGAACTAATGTTGTGTGTCTGTCCAGGCCAATATACGTGTGTGGCGTGTGGCATGTGTGGTGTGTGTGTGTGTATCCAGGCCTATATATGTGTGTGGTGTGTATGTGCTTGCGTGTGTGGTGTGTGTGGCGTGTCTGTGTGACATGTTTGTGTGTGTGTGTGGTGTGTGTGTGTGTCCAGGCTCATATGCGCGTGTGTTCTCACCCCTGTGGTAGGGGTACCCCTCTCTGTAGAAGAAGCAGGTACGGTGCATCTTGCCCATGAACAGCTCCAGGCCGATGATGGCATAGATGATGATGACGAAGAGAACCAGCAGGGCGATGTGGAGCAGTGGTACCATGGCCTTGATGATGGAGTTCAGCACCACCTGAAGGCCTGAGATGGAGAGGAGAGTTTACACACACACACACACACACACACACACCCTGACAGACCACCACCTGAAGGCCTAGACAAGTATACTAACACAGAGGAACAATAGGCAACACACAGAAGATTTAATTAGCTAGCTGTGTATTAATGTGAGTGTATTATAGTGTTTTACTGTGTGTGTTACTGTATGTGTGTGTGTGTGTTTTTCTGATGTGATGTTAGAACACAAAAACATCTGACAGACACCCTTCACTTCTCTACAGATGCTGAATCACAACTTGAGCTCGGTTCTGGCAACAACAGACCGACTGATTTAAGACATGGCATCTGTACACACATAGCCGAAGAAAGAGCCCTATTGGGACGGCTTTGTTTGTAAGCCTGCGGCTCCTTAAAGTCCGGAGGAAAGTGTGTGTGTGTGTGTGTGTGTGTTTATAAGCATGTCAGGTGTTTTTCTAAGTCACCTGATGCAGAACCTTTCCACTCTCCCACTCTCCTATCCTCCCATTCTCTCCTCTCTCCCTCTCTTTCTCAAGATTTATTTGGCAGCTTTGACCACAGACAGAAAAGCCATCTTGTAAAGCAGTGGTCTGGACACAATGTCAGCGATCAGTAAGCGCTATCGCTAGCCCAGTCCAACATCCAATCTCCTGTCCTCCTCCCCCAATCTCCCACCGCACCTGATCCCAGGTGAGGGGGGGGGGAGAGGGTGGGCTAACAATGAACCCTGCGGTACACTCAGCGTGTGTGTGTGTGTGTGACTCACTGGGTACTCCGGACACCAGTCTGAGTGGCCTGAGCACCCTGAATGCCCGGAGAGCCTTTACGTCAAAGCCCGCCGCCTTCCCTCCAATGGGTGTACCTCCATCTACTTTGGTGGCCTGCTCCAATATAGCGCTGAAGAGCCTGTCGAGACAGAGGGTGAGAAGACCGGGTCAATCATCAGCGTCGTGTTTACCATCATCATTTTGTCCGCCATGAATATCCACTTCGTGGAACGTTAATGAGGTATAATGATGATCATTCTCCAGGTGTCACTCCTGGTAGCGGTGGCGGGGGTGGTCATGCATCTCTGCTAGTTTGGTGTGTTTGGTTGTGATTCTGTAATGAGCCGGCTCTGTTTTGCAGAACAGAGGTGTGTCCCAAAAGAGTTCTATAGAACAGAGGCGTTTCCTAAGAGAGAGAGTTCTGCTGAACAGAGGTGTGTCCTAAAAGAGCTGTGCAGAACAGAGGTCTGTCCTCAAAGAGTTCTGTAGAACAGAGGCGTGTCCTAGGAGAGTTCTGTCGAACAGAGGCTTGCGCTAAGAGAGTTTGGTGTGGGTCAGATTAGTATCAAATGTGGTACCTGCACGCAAGATTATAGAACTTTTAGGGAGCAGAAAACTCGGCTAGTCAGTGGAGACCCATTGGTGGGTGGCCATCAACCGCACTGAGCATCTAGTGTTGGGAGGGACTTGACCCTTCAGAGTGTTGGGAGCGGACATTACCCTTCAGAGCAGTCAAAATAATGCTGATTGTTTTTTATTGGTATTAACCAAAGACAAGACCAGGAACAGGGTTTTAGTGATAGAGTAAGCATTGAATCTTTTGGGGATAGAGTAAGCAGTGAATCTTTTGGGGATAGAGTAAGCAGTGAATCTTTTGGGGATAGAGTAAGCATTGAATCTTTTGGGGATAGAGTAAGCAGTGAATCTTTTGGTGATAGAGTAAGCAGTGAATCTTTTGGGGATAGAGTAAGCAGTGAATCTTTTGGGGATAGAGTAAGCAGTGAATCTTTTGGGGATAGAGTAAGCAGTGAATCTTTTGGTGATAGAGTAAGCAGTGAATCTTTTGGGGTTAGGGTAAGCAGTGAATCTTTTGGGGTTAGGGTCAGCCGTGAACCTTTTTGCTACTCTGCTGGCGCAAATCTACTGTAGATGTATTGTTTGGGTCACATGCTAATCTAACCATTAATATAAAAGACCCGAGCGCTGGGGCGATACGTCTTCATGAATCAGTCAGTGTCACATTTTAGTTGTCAGTGTTTAGATATTCTGCCCGGTTCTTGAAAATGTTAGCAGAGTATTCAGGGTAATTCCTTCCATCTATTATCGGGATAGACTCGAATATTTAGCTAGCATGAATTATGTAGATCGTGGCTACGGACTCTGGATAGTTTTTCTCACATAGGAGCTGAAATCCTGTGAAACCATGACTTCTCCAAAGCACAGGAAGTAGGGCTCCTGGTTCTCACTCATGTTTCATGACAGGTTCAGGTTATCGTGTTTAGATCCATCTGTCCATTAGAGATTGACCTGGTTCTACCCAGCTGAGACCCTCTGGTTTCTCTCTTTCTCTTTGTTTCTGTTTTACACCATTGTGCTCTGTCATTCTCTTTTCCCCTCAGTGCCTGCCCCTATCGCTGTCTCTCTCCCTCACCCTCTCTCCCTCACCCTCTCACCCTCTCTCCCTCACCCTCTCTCCCTCTCTCCATCTCTGAGTGTCTGTTAAGCACTGTAATATTGTCAGACAAAGTGATCTCAGGGGCCAATGGGCGCCGCATTAGATCTGCAGAATGATCAATTAACACAGTGTAATGGGTGCTTGAAAAGAGCACTTATCTGTAAAACATCTCTCTCCCCATCTTTCTCTGCGCTCCAATCACCCACCTCTTTCTTTTTCTCTCTATATTTCTTCATCCACTTTTCTCTATTTCCCCGTGTCCAGATGGAAGTTTCATGAGGTTGTTGTGGGTTGTGTGGTGACAGTTCTTTGTTCTCTTTTATGCTTTTCAGTATAGCTTCTCTCTTACATCTTTCCCGTGAAGTAGTTAGCAGTGGTAATTAGTAGTAGTAGTTGGTAGTAGAAGTTAGCCGTGGTAGTTAGTACTAGTAGTTAGTAGTAGTAGTTGGTAGTAGAAGTTAGCTGTTGTAGTTAGTAGTAGTAGTTAGTAGTAGCTGAGTTTATTATTTTATTTTCCCTTGGGCCACATACACTTAATTGCTTAATGAGTTAGTACGATGACGCTGGCTGCTTTGTAACGGCCAGCTTCCTGTTCTTGTTTCATTCCGTTATTCTCAATCAGACCCACATTAGAGACATAAAACCCGCCACATCCTGTCATACAACACACCAAATCTTGTCATACAACACACCACATCCTGTCATACAACACACCAAATCTTGTCATACAACACACCACATCCTGTCATAAAACACACCACATCCTGTCATACAACACACCAAATCTTGTCATACAACACACCACATCCTGTCATACAACACACCACATCCTATCATACAACACACCACATCCTGTCATATAACACACCACATCCTGTCATACAACACACCAAATCTTGACATACAACACAACACATCCTGTCATACAACACACCACATCCTATCATACAACACACCACATCCTGTCATATAACACACCACATCCTGTCATACAACACACCAAATCTTGTCATACAACACACCACATCCTGTCATACAACACACCACATCCTGTCATACAACACACCACATCCTGTCATACAACACACCACATCCTGTCATACAACATGCCACATCCTTCCTATTCTCCGTGAATGCTACCTGTGTCCCAAACAGTCCTACTGGAAAGAAGTGTACTGTTTACTGACTATTGTGTCATTTGGAACACGTTGTCGCACGTTTGCCTCACCTGTCACAGGGAACAGAAAGCATGTGACACATTGAGTTTGAACAAGGTTGAGTCACAAAAATGCAATAGGCAGCGACTGTGTCCCAAATCTTTTGACAAATGTCTTCTGTAAAAATGATGTGCGATGAAAGAAGGACGTCTGTTACCAATCGGACAGAACATGTGGCCCGAAGCTTCTAAAGGACAGGAGGTGGGAGTCACAGCAAATATACTGACTGACACACAGACATGGAGATAGCTGTGTGTGTGTGTGCGTCTGTGTGTGTGTGTCTGAATGTGTGTGTGTGTGTTTTTGTGTGTGTGTTTCTGTGGGTGTGTGTGCGTGTGTCTGTATGTGTGTGTGTGTGTGTTTTTGTGTGTGTGTCTATATGTGTGTGTGTCTATGTATGTGTGTGTGTGTGCAGCGAGGGCGGAATGCACTTTGGCTTGTTAAACACCAGGTACACACACCCTCATCAATATGTATAGCATCTGCTGGGAAAGTCACTCATCACCATTAAAAAAACACACACCTACACACACACCCCTTTCCTCCGCTCCTGTTCATTGCCTGGTGTTTGGTGCGTTTTCAGCCACTTACACATAATGTAACCAATGTAAACACTCAAACCAACAAGACCTCACAGGGACCGGATCCGTCAGAGCGTCGCAGTTCGAGCCCATCCTGTAGTCTGCGTCAGCTGAACTCACTCAAGTCCAAACTCACGGGCAACAGACGCTCACGTTTCCGCTACGTTGGACGGGTCTGAGAGGATCATCCTGGGGGGGGACCCGGGCCAATGCTGAACTCTGTGCAGCCCGGGAGCCAGAAGTGTGTGAATAAGCACGTGTGCACGTGTACGTGCGTGCGTAGGCATGTGTCTGTACTGTGAGTGTTTGCATCTTTCTCTCTCTCTCTCTCTCTTTCCGGTCTTTGGTTCTTTCACTCTTGCTCTTTCTCTACCTGTTCTTTCAGAGCAGCCCGGAACCATTCTACCTCCACCCGTCCTCCTGCCTCCTCCACCTAAAACCCACCTCCACCTCAAACCCCCTCCTCTCCACGCCCCTCTTCCCCCGTCCCTGCATAAATGCAAATTATTCCAGATGAATGTAATTGCACGGATAACAGGATGTCTCCTAATCTTCTCTTCCAGCGAAAGGCCAAAAGGAAAAAGTTGAGGAGAGAACAAATTGCACTCAGAAAAAAGCGAAAGAAAGAGAGGAGGGAGAGTGAGAGAAAGAGAGTGTGAGAGAGACACAATCTCAAGAAGAAAAGTGATTTTGAAACCTTTCAAAAACAAAGAACTCATCTAAAGAGAGATTAACCTGGAGAAACTCCCCCTTGGCCAGCTGGCTTTGGGGCTCCATTCATATGAAGACTCCCGAGAGCCCCTGTATGCCACACAATCGGCGCCAACCAGATCATGAGGCAACAAACATTGCATTGTTGGAGGTAGAGTGGGGGGGGGGGGGCTGTGCAGCCTGGCATTGCTCCAGTGGTCAGGGAGAAAGAGTCTTGGGTACTTCTCCAAGTGTTGCCTCTTACTAATCAGGAGGTCCTCGGTTACTGTACCTTTATTTCACAGTGAGGGTTCCTTAGCTACAGTACGTTTATTCCACAGTGAGGGTTCCTCGTCTGCTGTACTTTTATTCCACAGTGAGAGTTCTTCGGATGCTGTGCCTTCATTTCACAGTGAGGGTTCCTTAGCTAAAGTACATTCATTGCACAGTGAGGGTTCTTAGGCTGCGGTACCTTTATTCCAGTGAGGGTTCTTTGGCTGCGGTACCTTTATTCCACAATGAGGGTTCTTCGGCTACTGTATGTTTATTCCACAGAGAAGGTTCTTCGGCTGTGGTACCTTTATTCCACAGTGAGGGTTCTTCTGCTACTGTATGCTTATTCCACAGTGAGGGTTTAAGGTTTCCTTGGCTGCTGGCCTGGCTTTCGGTTTGTAATCAGTTTTGCCTCTTTCCAGGTGGAGGGGCGGAGGTTGGTGTTAAACTGCTGCCCTAGCCAGCCATTCTGCAAGTGCTTGGCTGTCTTAACTCCTGAGTGAAGCCTATTCTTGGCGGCTCTATAGAGGACTTGTCAATAAAAAAACATGACACTGTAGTTATATTTAATGGCTAAAGTGGACCGTCCTTTGGTTGAGGCAGTTTGTGTGTGATCAATCTCACAATGTGCGCTTCCTTTTTGTTGTCAAGACGCTGCTCTTGTCATTGTGGCTCAGACTGTCAGCACAGGCTATTGTTTTAATTCACAGTTTTTGCTACATACATTTATTTAATATATTTGTTTATGGATATCAGTGTACCGTGTTGAACTTGAATAACTCTCGCTCTAACAGCTTCTGTTGTTTGTGTGATACGCTTTGTATTTATTACATGGAGAGGGGCTCAGTGACGCCAGACCCGTGCGAGTGTTTCCAGTCTCCTGTCCTCTCCCAGCCCTGTGCTCTGAGGCGTGGCGGGTCGGAATCAGAGCAGAGGGACACTGTTGTCAGGGACGACGACGTTGTCATCAGGGAGGAAGTTGCCATCCTACGCAACCGTTTGTGTCGTTTCCATTGATTTGGGTTTATTGTTTGAATTCTACATTTTCATTCAAAGTTGTCTCCAATTGTTTTGTCACTGTCATGTCTGGTGGTTTTAGACACCAGGAAGAATAGCTGCTTCTTTTCTAGCTGAAAGGTTCTGGATAAGCTCCACTTACTTGTCTACATTAAAGCAAAAGAAACACACAAAACATCTATCTCATGTTTTATTAATAAGTGATATCCCAGACAGGTAGAGGACAATGCATGGCAAACATTTCAGAAAATCTAAACCCTTAAAGATGAGAAATCCTTTCAAATTGAGGAACAGAGGCTTTTAACCCAACGACACACAAACAGAGAGCGATGTTTACCAAAGTGAGAGAGCTCCCGTGGGTCCAACGAGGATTCGGACATGGTAACGTTGATCAGGCTAGACTCTGAGTTACCCCTACTGAAGTCAAATCTTCTCTGGTAAAGGGGTTACGCTTTATGGATAGTCAAAATGATGCTCGACAGATAATCATACTGTCAACAAACTAAAGTAACTGCTTGCTAAGCTTAGATTGAAGGTTACGTTTACAGTGTTACAGAAAGGGTTAGGGGGAGGATGAGGTTTTAGGTTACCAGAGTTAGAATATAGTTAAGCGTTATTGACAGTCTGTAGGTCGTCTGTAAAGCATCTCATTAATGAAAGTGTGTACTGAAAAAGGCACCGGCTGCCATAACAGCTGCCAGTCAATAGGGCTGTTATTCTTTACTCTGTGTGTATGGCGTCCGTCAAAGGACTAATAATGTACTTAAATGCTCAAAGTGTCGTTGAACTCATTTGTTGTATGTCTACTTTTGTCTCATTGCGTGTCGGGAAACATTTTAGTTATCCCACGGTACAATTTACAGTCTCTCTGTTCCAAACGCTTCATAATAATACAAAATGTTTAAGCAGAAGGCATCTCCACACACACACAAACATACACACACAAGCACACACAAACATACACACACAAGCATACACACACAAACATACACAAACATACACACACAAACATACACAAGCATACACAAACGTACACACGCACAGTCTAGTATTACTAAATTACTGTAACCTCAACTTAACCTCAACCTTAACCCTAATCCTAACCCTAATCTTAACCTTAACCATAACCCTGACAACACTTAAACCGAAACTTAACCTAGCCCTAATGCCTAACCCTGACCCTAAACCTAACCCGCAATCCCTAAACATAACCTAGCCCAAATTGTAAGTTTCACCTAAACAAAAAATCTAGTTTTTCCTAGTAGGGACCCCACAAAGCACACCTCTAAACCCCTACAGTCCGAGACCCAGTTGGCAACCAAGTCCCTGTAGAGTGCACTACAGAGAGCACAAGGGAGCCATTTGGTACTCTGGGATCCTGTTGATTTGAGTCCCCAGATTGACGCCACAGGGACAGCTAGTCTTCCTGGGTTCTGAACACCTAATCAATTCAACAGGGTGGAAGTAGCGCTGGCCTGTCCACAGACTATACAATGACCTGCAGACTTAAGGTGCCTATTGTATATTAACATAGTTTAGGTTTTAAAACGGCAGCCATGTTAGGACCTTTCTGTAGTAAAACATTTCTGTGATCTCGGGAAACACAAGCGAAAAAAGAGGAAGAGAGAAACAGAAAGAGGGGGAGTGAGAAAGAGAGAGAGAGAGATGAGTGCATTCTGTTATTCTGTCATTCATTATGTGAAACCTGGGGCTCAGACACTTAGACACATCCATTTCCTCATATTCTACACACACACAAACACACACACACACACACCATCCCTCAAAGCAAAGAAACGCTAATCTAGCGTGACACGCCTTCCTACGCCATATCAGCCTCACTCCAATGCCCCTTCCTCTCCTCGCTGCCCCCCACCCCACAATGCCCCCCCCCCCTCGTCCGTCCCCTGCCTAACACGTAGATAGGGGGAGTAAACACACATGAAGACAATGCACCCAGCAGCCCAGTTACCGGCTGTCAGGTTGCACTCAGGAGGAGGACAGAGAAACTGCCGTCAGTGATGGAGCCATTTGGGGGTCGTGTGGGCCCTTCACGGGCATTCTCTCAGCTGCTTTTAGTCTCTCTGGTTGTTCGTCTCTGTCTTGCTCTCTTTCTCTCTTTCTCCCCCCCTCTCTTTCTTTCTTATCCTCTGCTTTATCACTCTTCCTCCCCCCCCTCTCTCTCTTTCTTATCCTCTGCTTTATCACTCTTTCTTCCCCTCTCTCCCTATTTCTTATCCTCTGTTTTATCACTCTTTCTTTTCCTCTCTCCCTATTTCTCTCTGTCTTTGTTTCTCTCTCTCTTTCATCCCTCGCTCTTTTCTTTCTTTCTCTCTTCCAGCCCCCCCCCTTTTGGCCAGTCTATCAGTCTTTTTCCCCCTCTCTTTTATTTCCCTTCTCCCTTTCTGTCTATCTCTGTCTGAGACTCTCCACAGTGCCTGTATGCTCATCAGGACCAGCCCACGGCCCGTCTGTAAGTACAGAGGGACACAGACAGAGGCATGGAGGAGAGGGAAAAAAGAGGGATGGCTTCATTCGTTCTCCCCAGGCTGCACCTGTCTGACGGGGTAATTTTCCACTCTCTTCATTACTCTTTCTGAGACGTGAGGCCTCTGTGAACTGTTACAGCAAGAAAGAGTGAGAGAGAGGAAAGAAAACAGTAGAAGAATGAACACCAGGGTAGTGGGGTCAGTTCCCACAGGGCTCTAACAGACAAAACATAATAAGACATAAGAGCTTCACAGAAACTGTGTTCTATACATTCATGGGACATAATCACGAAGGACATCAGTCATATTAGTCCCTTTCACATCTCAGCCCTACGTTCACTTTTAGTATTGGGCCACACTTACACACACACACACACACACACACACAGATCCCACAGGACAAAGGAGCAGAGATGATCCCCACTGATGTCGGTCGGTATTAGTGGTATACGATAAGATCCGGGTCAAAACTGAATGAAATAAATCATGTTGTGAAGAGGGAAGACATACTGTGAGTTGTAGATACGGGAGAGCTCAACCAAACTACCCATGCTGAAGGAGGTTGTAGTTCACCGCACCCTCTGTCGGGTTAGGGTTCATCTAATCTAGTCATGAAAGATAATGCTTTGCTTCCACAGCAGAAACCCTGTCATATAAAAGGGTTTCAACGAAAACAAACCAATCAATATACATAAATCAATCAGCAAATAAGGTAACCGGCGAAAAAATATATATAATTTGAATGATGAGGGCCTTCGATTCAAAGACGCCAAACAGATCTTGAAGGCCTTTTTATTTCTATGTGTGATTAGTTGATTGGTTGACTGGATGACTGAACACTTGTTTGATTGGTTGACTGGATGACTGAACACTTGTTTGATTGGTTGACTGGATGACTGAACACTTGTTTGATTGGTTGACTGGATGACTGAACACTTGTTTGACTGGTTGACTGGGTGATTGGTTGACTGGGTGATTGGTTGTCCGGGTGATTTGTTGACCGGTTGATTGTCATACTCACCCCACAACCACGATGATGAAATCCAGCAAGTTCCATCCATTCCTCAGGTAAGCGTTGGGATGGAAGAGCAGTCCATACGCTATTACCTTCAGAAAGGCTTCTACCGTGAAGATGATGAGGAACAGATACTCCACTCGCTCCTACAGAAACAGAAACGGGATGAAGATTACCTCATTATCCATTTTACACAAGGACCACTAAAGACTCAGCTTTAGACTGAGAAAAGAATGAAGCGGAGGGCAAGAGAAGGAGAAAGGTGGCGAGAGAGAGCCAGGTAGAGTGAAAGAGAAAGAATGAGGGAGTGATATATAAAGAGAAGATGAAAGGATATTGTTTCTATGATTCAATATTAGCTGTAATAAATAAAAACAAGAGGGCTGCATTTAAACCCAGACGTTTTAAATGTTCTCTGAAATGTCAAGCGCTTGATTTACACCCGTACTTAGGGGAGAACATCTTGCTACGTCTGCAGTGATACATTTGTGTGGATGTGTCTGCCGTTGCTGTATCGTTAATCAATATAATGAGAACATACGAAAGATCTTGAGCTCAGAGGAAGGAATAAAACACACACCCTCAGATCTACACACACATCATGAACAGCACACATAGAGACCTGCAAAGTCGGAATAGTAGACTGGGAAAAGCTGTCAGTCCAGGAGATAAACACAGACACACACACACACACACAAATACATACACACAAAGACTGAATACATCTCCCCCTATTCTTCTCCATAGAGAGTTGCTGTATACTGAAGGCCCGGGACACACACACATACTGAAGGTAACGGACGTGACCGTTAAGTAGTTGTGACTGGAAGTCAGTACTAATGTGTTTTATACACGGCCTGGTTCTGGGCGGCCCGTCTGCCCTTTACTTTGTGGCTCATGGACCTTGGTGGCCTGTCCATGTTCTGACTCGCTTTATGTGGAAACCCAACGTGGAGACGGACAGCCTGTGATTAGACTCCTGACTGCCCCATCTGCCCTTAAGACAGCCCAAGTCAGTGTCCTTCAGTGATGATCACTGTTCGCCAGCAGCCGAGCACCACACGTCTCACCACACGTCTCACCACACGTCTCACCACACGTCTCACCACCTGTCTCACCAACCGTCTCACCACCCGTCTCACCACCTGTCTCACCACCTGTCTCACTATGCGTCTCACCACCTGTCTCACCACCCGTCTCACCACGCGTCTCGCCACCTGTCTCACCATGCGTCTCACCCTGCGTCTCACCACCCGTCTCACCACGTGTCTCACCACACGTCTTACCACTCGTCTCACCACCCGTCTCGCCACCCATCTCGCCACCCGTCTCACCATGTGCCTCTCCACCCGTCTCACCACCCGTCTCACCACGTGTCTTAGACCGCATTGCACCACCCGAGATGGCTAACCTTCAGGACACTACCATCCATGGGGCGTTGGGGAGACTGTGTGTAGACTGGGAGGTGCTTGCAGAGACAGGTACCCTGACCCTTCTACGGTGAGGAGGCGAGGGAGAGAGAGGGAGGGAGAAAAAGGGAGAGAAAGTGTCATGGCCAATCGAGGTCACCAGAACTCCCTGAGGAAGCAATAACTGTGCTTCAGTGTATGTGATGGAAGACGGCTTTGTTCTGTCATTGTCTCTTTCTCTGTCCTCTGTGTCGCAAGTAAATAGAGACAGCGGGGGAGACAAGTGTATGGTTGAATTCCAGTCTCTCTTTCTCTCTCACTCTCTCACCCACTTTCTCTGTCTCACTCCGTCTCTTTCTATCACTCCATTTGTCTCACTCTACCTTTCACCCACTGAAATTCTAATTGCTTCATTAGCCCGACGTTACATTGTACAAATTGCCAAATCGTATCCTGGGAATAATACCATGATTGTGTAAATAAATAGTTACATAAATATTATTTGAAATGATATCATAATGATCACTCTCTCTCGGTCACAGATGCTGATCAGAACATCCCGTCTTCCTAAAATTCCACTGCCTGCTCAGCATTTCGGGATCAGATGGGATCATGGGAACTATCCGGGGTTGGCCACAGGGGTCACGATGTCTGTGTTTACACAGTAACACCCAATTCTGACCTCTTCCTACAGACTGGTCTTCTGACCAATCACATCTGATCTCTTCGTGTCTTTTCTGGAGGCGTTCTGATTGGTCAGAAGGCGGAAGAGTGGAACAAACATATCTGTATGTGCCTGTGTAAACGCCACATGCCCGTGGATCCCAAAACACACCCTATTTCCTAATGCATGACATCTAGCCCTATAAGCCCTGGTCAACCCACGCTATATTTTGGGATACAGCCTACGTATTGTACGTCCCGGTCTGGATGTGAGCGAGAACACCCCACCCAGGCCGTCATCTACCCCTCCACCCAACCGCCCATTTAATCCTGCTACTCTAGCCCACGTGAGTCCATCTATCGTGGGACACCGACACAGATGCCGGCCCCTCCTCTTCCAGACCCCCCCTCCGGAAAACTTCCATTCCCAGGACCAGGGAGGGGGACGAGGACCTCGCCAGGTCTGTTCCCACCAGTCCAGCCCTGGGAACCCCAGCACTGCCGGCTGGGCATATCTGGCTGGATCTACGGTACAAAGGTGTGTCCCATATTCACCTACAGCGATGCTTTTAATTAAACTCTGCAGCCGAGCTGTCAACCATAAATATACTTTACATTTTTCCCTCACCGAAAAAGAGTTTGTTAATGTACTGGATTTAATAAGTATCCTTTCGTGGTCGGATTTAATTCTATTAATATGTCAGCAAGAACGGCACCCTTGGGAAAAAGCCATGGGAATTTATCATCTGAGGAAGGGGACTGATTCATTGACCCTCTCCCTGTTCTACGCTAGCCAGGCTGTGTGTTGGTCAGGATCCACGGCCCAGTCAGTGTCATTAATCCGTGACAATATCAATTAATCAGTTAATCACCTCAAAAAAAGCCCAACGTTTCAACCCTCTGGGCCGGGCCTAAGGCCTTCATTCATTTACAGGGATCTTTTTTTTGTACTGAAGAATTGCCGGTGGGCAAAGACAGGTACTGAAAACACACACACGCGCACACACACGCGCACACACACGCATGGACAACGTCTGCAGTGAGGCAGGACGTGAACAGTAAGCAGAATGGATGACTGCCTGTGATTGCAGGTCACAAGAGGGACAGTGACTGAGAGCCTCGTTCGTCTGTTGTCATAGTACCGCTGGGCCTGTTTGGCCTGCGGACCCTGGTTTAAAGAGCCCGACACTGGCTTTGAAGTCTCCAGAGACAGACCTTACTGGGAGGCATGGAGTGAGGGGAGAGAGAGAGAGGGACAGATAGAGACAGAGGGAGACAGAGAGGGATGGAGGGATAGTCAGAGAGGGATACAGAAAGAAAGAGATTCAAAGAAATTTAATAAATAGGAAAAGGTCAGAACACTCACTGTACGATGGTGATTTTTCCCACAGAACAAGACTCAGATGACCTAAACCCCAACACTAACCCTCACCACTCAAGACTCAGATGACATAAACCCCAACACTAACCCTCACCACTCAAGACTCAGATGACATAAACCCCAACACTATCCCTCACCACTCAAGACTCAGATGACATAAACCCCAACACTAACCCTCACCACTCAAGACTCAGATGACATAAACCCCAACACTATCCCTCACCACTCAAGACTCAGATGACATAAACCCCAACACTATCCTCACCACTCAAGACTCAGATGACCTAAACCCCAACACTATCCTCACCACTCAAGACTCAGATGACATAAACCCCAACACTATCCTCACCACTCAAGACTCAGATGACCTAAACCCCAACACTATCCTCACCACTCAAGACTCAGATGACCTAAACCCCAACACTATCCTCACCACTCAAGACTCAGATGACCTAAACCCCAACACTATCCTCACCACTCAAGACCCAGATGACCTAAACCCCAACACTATCCCTCACCACTCAAGACTCAGATGACCTAAACCCCAACACTAACCCTCACCACTCAAGACTCAGATGACCTAAACCCCAACACTATCCTCACCACTCAAGACCCAGATGACATAAACCCCAACACTATCCTCACCACTCAAGACTCAGATGACCTAAACCCCAACACTATCCTCACCACTCAAGACCCAGATGACCTAAACGGAGGAGCAGAGCATTATTTCTCAGAATCAGTGGTTTGGTGTTTCCTCTGTGACAATGGTTATTGTTATGACAGTAGGTCCTTTCCTGCCTTCCAGTAAATGATCCCCTAGAAAACCTGGGCTCTGCTGTGGAATTCGCAGTTGTTTCTCTAACCACATACACACACACACACACACACAATCAAACAGAGGCAGCAGACTGGCGTGTTACCACATGCACAGAATCCCTGTCCAAACCCACACATTCAATGTGTGTGTGTGTGTGAATGCGTGTGTGTTTGTGTGAGTGCACATGTATGTGTGTGTGTGTGTGTGTGCCTCTCTGTGTGTGTGTGTGTGTGAGAGAGAGTGAGTGGGTGCACTCTTCCAGCTTCCAGACAGCCAGAAAAACAGCCAAAAAAACACCAAGGATCTATTCCCACAAAAACATACGGTAACGGGAGTGACCTTCTGTGGACAGACAGACAGGCACAAAGGCAGGCAGGCAGACAGGCACAAAGGCAGGCAGGCAGACAGAGAGACTGACATACAGATGGCTTTCTTCCCAGATCTCTTAAACACATATCTCTGCTCTATCCATTAGGTTCAAGTACCATTTCACATTTCAAATTCCTTGAGCCATTTCTCTAGTCTCCCTATAACACGAGATCAGCACGGGCACTGTTCAGACCTGGGCTCTGGGTTAGCTCAGTGAAATGCTGCTAACACATCCAAAGGTTGTAAATACTATCTGTGCCCAGCTTTGTCCTTGGGTACAGCTGACGTCCATCCAAGGCAGAGCTAGCCAAACACCACCTCTCCAAAAGCAGGATAATAATGACTTACATCTTATATTTTAGGTCCACTGTAGACCTTTGTATAAATACTACTGAAACCCACACACACACACCTACACACACACAATCAAACAAACAAGTTCACATAGACGCACACAACCTAACGCTGTTTAAGGCAAGTAATAAACAAACAAAGGTTAAGAAACAGCTTGGGTTGCGTGGACATGTTCTAGCCTGGTTTAAATCTTATTTATCTGAAAGATATCAGTTTGTTAGTGTGGATGGCATATCCTCTGACAAGTCAAAGGTATACTTTGGTGTTCCTCAAGGATCGGTTCTGGGCCCATTATTGTTCTCACTATATATGCTCCCTCTGGGTGATGTAATCCGAAATCACAATGTAAACGTTTACTGTTTCGCTGATTACACACAGTTATATATTTCAATGAAGCATGGAGAAGCCCCTAAATTAGCTACTTTGGAAGCATGCGTTTCAGATATTAGGAAGTGGATGACAGAGAATTTCTTGCTCTTAAACTCAAGGAAAACAGAAATGCTCGTTTTAAGACCCAAGAAACAAAGAGCGTTGTTAGCAGATCTCACTGTGAACCTTGACGGCTGCATGGTCGTATCCCAAAAAACTGTAAAGAACCTTGGCGTTACCCTTGACCCTGACCTCTCCTATGAAGAACATATAAAATACACTCACCTAAAGGATTATTAGGAACACCATACTAATACTGTGTTTGACCCCCTTTCGCCTTAATTCTACGTGGCATTGATTCAACAAGGTGCTGAAAGCATTCTTTAGAAATGTTGGCCCATATTGATAGGATAGCATCTTGCAGTTGATGGCACCAACAACCATGCCACGCTCAAAATTGCTTAAATCACCTTTCTTTCCCATTCTGCCATTCAGTTTGGAGTTCAGGAGATTGTCTTGACCAGGACCACACCCCTAAATGCATTGAAGCAACTGCCATGTGGTTGGTTGATTAGATAATTGCATTCATGAGAAATTGAACAGGTGTTCCTAATAATCCTTTAGGTGAGTGTATGTCTCAAGAGTTGCTTATTTTCAACTTTCGAAACATTGCAAAAATTAGAAACTTTCTATCAAAAACTGATGCAGAAAAATGTATCCATGCTTTCGTTACATCTAGACTAGATTACTGCAATGCTCTTCTCTCTGGTTATCCAGACAAATTAATAAATAAACTTCAATTAGTGCTGCACACGGCTGCTAGAATCCTAACTGAACAAAAATAAATAAATAATAATAATAATAATAACACATTACTCCTGTCCTAGTGTCCTTACACTGGCTGCCTGTTAGGGTTAGGGCTGATTTTAAGGTTTTACTCTTAACCTATAAATCAATACATGGACTTGCTCCTACTTACCTTGCTGAAATGATCCAGCCATACATACCTACACGTAACCTCCGATCGCAAGATGCAGGCCTTTTAATTGTACCTAGAATTTCTAAACAAACAGCCGGCGGCAGGGCCTTTTCTCATAGAGCTCCACTACTGTGGAATGATCTGCCAATTAAGGTTAGAAATGCAAATCAGTGCAAACTTTCAAGTGTCTACTAAAAACTCATCTCTACAGCACGGTTTATGATTAGGTGTAACCCCACTGGGATGCCCTCCCTCCAATGCCTTTCGGGGAAAGAGTCAATGGCTTGTTGTTGACTCTGTTGCGCACTTGTGCAATTGGGCTGTACACTGCTGGCAATACTCTGCCCTCATTCAGGGGGGTTGCGGTTGGTGGGTGTCCCTTTGGTTGATGCCTGGCAATGTGGGTGGATTGATTTCCTGCCTGTCCGGGGCCTCCCCTGGGTAGGGCCACAGTGTCGCCAGACCCCCCCGTCTCAGTTCCAAGGTGTTACGCTGCTATATTATAGTGCTGGGGGATATGAGGAATGCACTTTCTAACTTTTCTCCGTCTCCTCCAGTTATACATTTTAGGAGGACATGAGGTCCTGGTCCACACCTGCGGAGTACCTGGTTTGGGGGGCCTGTTGCTGTCCCTGTCCTTGTCCACCTGGTCAAACTTTCTAGGATCAAATAGACTCTGGATTAAGCCCAGAGAAATGTATTTATTATTCCAATTGGACTCCGGGCTGACCCTATTAATACCGAACAGACAGGAATGCCCTCACACACACAACCAAAATCAAACAGGGAACAATTAGCATGGCCTCTGTGTGTGTGTATATGTGTTAATGTCTCTCTGTGTGTCATTGTGTTTCTCTCTGTGGGGTTGTGTGTGCGTGTGTATGTGTGTGTGTGTAGCCTCCGTGAGGCACATAATTACTAGAAAACACAATGTTCTCTCTCCTTAACACGACTGACCACCCCGGATCTTTCTCTCTCTCCCCAGCTGCTCCCCTTCAAACCTTGCTAACTAAAATCACACACACACGTGCACACACACACGCACACACACAGACACACACACAGACCCCCACACACACGCATGCTTGCTTGTTTAACTATGCTTGTGAGAAAATTTTTGGGACAACAACTGATGCCCATAAAAAACATATCCTTTCTAACCTCTAACCTTAACCCTAACCTTGACCCCTAAAACCCCTCTATAACCCTAACCATAACCCCAAGTCTAAAAAGCATTATTTACAATGGGTAACTATACCAGTGAGGACATCTGGATCTGAGTACAGCAGTTCACAAACCGAGACACACACAGAAACACACACACACACACACAGATTTTATAGTACTGGATTTGGATCCAGTGGTCAATAGTACATTTTAGGAACCATCCAGAAATCGTCCATGTTGATATATGTACGTGTGGATGCTCAAGGAGACAGCACTCCCTTCTGTAAACAGCCAGTCTGCTCACAGCTGAAACAGAGGGCACTCTTAGAACAAAGCTTCAAATAGGATTCTTTGGCCCCGGAGGAGAATTCTTTACGGTTCCTGGAAGATCTAAACTATTAGTCATGCTGGAGAAAACATTATCATTACTGTCAAATCAGACTCCTCTGACAACCAAATGTTTGTGATGGTGTCCTTTGGTTCAGACAATCTGTCTCAACTCAGTAACTACCAGGTAGTCTACCTCTGTATCTTAGATAACTACCAGGTAGACTACCTCTCTGTCTTCAATAACTACCAGGTAGACCACCTGTCTCAACTGAGTAACTACCAGGTAGACCACCTGTCTCACCTCTGTAATTACCAGTTAAACCCCAATTCATCTCAGTTACTAACAGGTAAACCAGCTGTCTCACCTCAGTAATTACCAGGTAGAACACCAGTCTCACCTCAGTAATTACCAGGTAGAACACCAGTCTCACCTCAGTAATTACCAGATAAACCCCATCTCACCTCAGTAATTAGCAGGTAGAACACCAGTCTCACCCCAGTAATTACCAGGCAAACCACCTGTCTGTCTTCAGTGCAACTAGGCTGAACTTCCTGTATGACATAAGACGTAGTCATGTCTGGTGAATGAATTATGACGGGTGTGATTTGACAACATAAACACAAGGGCTACGCGTTGGGTTTTATTTGTGATTACTTGGTTGTGTTCATAGACGTTTGATGTTTTACCATGTGATGTTTACGCAGTCAAACGGCACACTGTAATATTATATTCATCAGACATGCATACGTCATAAAGGTCATAACCGAAGACACGCCCTACTACATATCACACAGGAAGTTTGACTTTACCACACCGGAAGTCCCACCCACCGTCCAATCATTTGATGGGCACCCAGAGGGTCGTAAATCACAGCAGTGACAGAAGCCACCATACATTATTGACTAAACTACAAGACAAAATACAACCCTCCAACCCAAAAATGCCTTGGTGTTGATGGCAGACTTAACAACATGATAAAATTCACAAACCACAAATTTTAATTAGCCACCCATAAACTCTTCAACTTTTTACTTATCTCTAGCATCTTCCTCAAAATTTGGAACCAAGGTTTGATCACCCCAGTTCACAAAAACAAATTGAGATAAATTTGACATACTATAAAATATATGTACACAAACGAAGTGTGCGGCTAAAACAAAGGTGCAGTGGTCCTCATGGCAGGGGGATTAGACAGGAAAGGAGCTTGAGTCTCATTCTGTTCAATATTTAAATGATGCCAGAACCACAAGCCAATCAGGGCCTTCTATGCCATCAGATAGAACAGAACATTTAATGTCTTTCAATTTGGATCTGGCTTAAAATCCTAGTCAGTCAAAGAACCCATTGCCCTTTATGTCTGGGAAGTCTGGGGTCCTCTTATCTACCAAGACTTCATTACATGGGATAAAAACCCAATTGAGACTGCATGCTAAATTTTGCAAAAGTACAACTCAAAACCCAGAAAAAAGCTGTTCAATTTCAAACCTACTAAAGCTACTCTCAAGCCATCCTTAACAAACCCCTCATCTACAGAGAGATAAACCTTGAGGAGATATTCTGAAACTAACCAGTTTGGGGGGCTCTTTTCAGAATCCAAAAACAGACCCCACAGAACTGTAAGGAGAAAACCAAAGCAAACCAAAGACAGACCTGCAACACAGCGGTGACCTGGAGGCATTTTGCCAAGACACATGGGCAGCTGTACCACCTGCAAGAATTTGGGGCCTCATAGACAATTATTACAAAAGGCTGCACCCTGTGATTGATGTTAAACGGGGCAGTATTAAGAACTAATGGTATGCAGACTTTTGAACAGGGGTCAGTTCATTATTTTCTTTGTTGTCATGTTTTGTTTTATGATTGTGCCATTCTGTTATGACCTACAGTTAAATGTGAATCCCATAAGAAATAACATTTCGCCTGCTGACTCATGTTTTCTTTACAAATGGTACATATATTAACAATTCTCCAAGGGTATGCAAACTTTAGAGCACAACAGCTCCGGGAAATATTAAGAGACCACTGCACCTTTTTCTTTCCATTCCAAAAAAGTTGAAAAGGAAGGTTTTGAGGGAGGAACAGAAGGGTTAAAATTAAGAGACCACTGCAAATTGAACACTTCTGTTCCTCACTCAAAACCTTCCTTTTCAACATTTTTGGAAAGGAAAGAAAAAGGTGCAGTGGACTCTTTTTCCGAAGCTGTAGAGAGAGAGAGAGAGGAATAACAGTAATATGAACTGCCTTGGTTCCTAACTAGGATGGGGAATCAGCTTAAGGCACCAGGACTGGCATTAATTGCAAACAATAACAAACGTAGGGTAGGAAAGGTCAGTTCACACCGCAGGGCAACATTTCCAGGAAAAAAAAGACATGTCACTTCTCTACTTGCATGTACTCCAGAGGGCAACACCAGTGTGTGTGTGTGTGTGTGTGTGTGTGTGAGTGAGTGTGTTCAATTGAGAGTGTCAGGCGATACGTGTATGTGTGGGTGTGAGTGTGTGTGTGTGTGTATGTCGGTTTGTGTGAGAGCGTTTGTGTGTATGTGTGTGCGTGCGTCATATTGGGGATTAGAGAGTGATCTCCCCAGATCCACAAGGCTTACTCCCCTGCACACCGACCTCTACATTTACTAATTAACCAGTGGAGTGGATATATCTACAGTAACATCATATTAACAGACAGAAATGACACTAAACGACCATTTAAATCCACTGATTAAGGCCTGAACTCCCTGAGGGCTGAGGTGTAAAGCTGACTGGCGTGTGCAAGTGTGAATGTGACTGAGTGTGTGTGTGTGTGTGTGTGTGTCTGAGAGAAGGATGAGGGAGCACATGCATGCATACCCACCTACCCAACTACCTACGCGCACACACACCACACACACACAGTCATCGTCATTCTGTTTTTAACTTCTGTCCTGTCTCTGTGCTGTCTGCTGTGTCACAAAGTAGAGTTTTATTTAAATAGAATGGAGGCGGATCTGCCCTGAAAGCAGAAATTATTGTGATTGGTTGACTCAGTGGAGAGGGAAGAGTTTGAATTTCAAACAGGCTGAATGCTACAAGAGGACGTCTGACCAGGGTTAGTGCTTTTCCATACCCTAACCTTAGCCCCTGACATAACACTTACACTAAACCTAAACCTAACCCTTAGCCCTAAACTTAACCCCTGACATAACACCCCAGACATAACCCCAATCACATTTGCATAAAGAAAACTCCCATAACACGTGTGTCATAACACATGTCATAGCAACATGATCTCAGAGTCCAACGTCGGTATTCAACGTCTTTCCTCATAACACGTGTCATAGCAACATGATCTCAGAGTCCAACGTCGGTATTCAACGTCTTTCCTCATAACAAGTGTCATAGCAACATGATCTCAGAGTCTAATGTCAGTATTCAAACGTCTACCGGTGTAGTTAAAAGGAGGATTGGTGGCTTAACCACCAATCCGCTGTCTTGTTTTTCAACATACCTGGTCTAATATAGACCTCAGCCTGGTGTGACACGTCTCCTGAGAGACCACTGCCTCACCCCGGGCTAGGCACCCAACCATCAAAAACACTTTTCATTACTTCAGATTTGAACTTACAGAGAAGATTAGGGGGGAGGGATACAGACAGGGGTGAGGAGGGAGGGACAAAGAGAGGGATGAAGAGGGAGAGATAAAGAGAGGGATGAGGAGGGTGGGATTAAGAGAGGGATGAGGAGGGAGAGATTGAGACAGGGATGAGGAGGGAGAGATTGAGAGAGGGATGAGGAGGTGAATAGAGAAAGAAAAGGCAGGTATAGTGATAAAAAGTGAGTTACTGCTTAATATACTGTTAACAAGCAGACTCAGTGGCGCACAGAGAGAGAATGAGAGAAGGAAAGCAAAAGAGAGAGAATTTGAGAGAAAGAGAGAGAATGAGAAAGAGAGAGTCTGAGAGAGTAAGAGAGAGAAAGAGACAGAGAGACAGACTCTGTGGAGATAGTGAGAAAGACATGAAATTATCTTTCAGGTCAGCAGATTCACACTGAAAATAAGGCATATGAGAAAAGATTATGTGCATATCTTTTTGGAAGGAAGGGTGAGTACAGTACATGTGTGTGTGTGTGTGTGTGTGTGTGTGTGAGAGAGAGTGTAATTACTGTGTGTATGATTTTATTCTTCATTACAGCAGGTCTATCAATATACCCTAGCATTTTACACATATATTGTCTTCTACAGTGTGGTGAAGCATTGTACTGTCATTTCTTGAATATTCTTACTTTTGAAGCCACAGTTGATCTGCTGACATTGGCCTGGACCTGCTGACCAGCCTCTCTCATGGAAAGGACCGGACTGACAACATGGTAAGGAGTTGTGGCCCAAATGCCCTTTAAAATCTGAAACTTTTGTACAACTCCACCACTTTGTACTAATCCACCACTTTGTACTACTCCACCACTTTGTACTACTCCACCACTTTCTACTAATCCAGCACTTTGTACTACTCCAACACTTTGTACTAATCCACCACTTTGTACTACTCCACCACTTGGTACTACTCCACCACTTTCTACTATTCCACCACTTGGTACTACTCCACCACTTTGTACTACTCCACCACTTTGTACTACTCCACCACGTTCTACTAATCCAGCACTTTGTACTACTCCAACACTTTCTACAAATCCACCAC
The DNA here is from genome assembly GCF_011004845.1 of Esox lucius. Taxonomy (NCBI): domain Eukaryota; kingdom Metazoa; phylum Chordata; class Actinopteri; order Esociformes; family Esocidae; genus Esox; species Esox lucius. The sequence continues at coordinate 4,613,388 of NC_047586.1, read as the reverse complement.
TTTGAACCACTTCAGCACCATGCATCTGAACCCCTACCCTCTTACCCTTGCTTGATCCATTCCTGCAAACAGCAACAAATATGGACATATGTGATTGAACAATTGGGCAAATATGTTTTGTAAAGGGGCAAAAGAGTTTGACATTAAAGGGAGTAAATCGTATCTGGTGTGTCCCAATGGTTTGGCCACAATGTGCTTAGCGGTGACATTGTGCTGGAACGCAATAAGAAACTGTTTTGTAAAAAAAAGTAACACTGCTGTCCTCGTTAGGATACAATGAAGATCAACCGGACCCCAGTTCCAATAAAACTATCTTAGCGAACAAGAAGAAATCTCCCGATCATCTATCAATTCAGGGATGGGACAAGGGATTTGCTGGAGAGAGAAAGAAGGAGTGGATGACAGGGAGGATGAGAAGGAGTATCCTGTCTTAAAGTATAAAGAGCCAATGGTCCCAGACAGCACCAGTCAGTCAGTTGAGCTATAATTCAGTTATCTCTGAAATATCCAAAAAATCTTTCATAAGGGCCAATCTTATTAGTGGACTGACATCCTTTAATCGGAGGGCAAAATCTCCATTTCCCACAACCCTCCGTGTCCACTAGCATTATGGTGCTACGTGCTAATCTGACCAACTCTGTGTGTTCTGGAGCAAGCTAGTGCTAGCCCAAACGTCGACGCTACCTATGCTAAAACAACCTTCCACTAGTATTCCTTACAGAATCCACGACCATGGTGCTGCTTGCTATGCTAAGTAACCTTTTACTTACATTGCCCTTTGGCGCAGGCTAATGCTAACATGACCTTCACTCTTTCAATGCTAGCCATTGCTAACAGGATTAGCCCACAGGTCAACCTTCTATCAAGGTCTGGTCTGGTGTCTTAGGACAATAAAAGGAAGAAGCGTGTGGCAGTGAGGGGTGGATGTTGAAAGATTCGGCTTGCTTATGTGTGTATGTATGTGTGTGTGTTCGTGTGTGTTCGTGTGTGTGTGTGTCTGTGTGGGTGTGAAATGCTGCAACAGCAGTTGATGCAAACAGAGAGCGAAGAGGTGAGGGTATCAATCCCTGACTACTGCTATAATGTGTTGTGCCTGGACCTTGCAAGGAGAAACGCTCCACAACAACACACTCAACCTACCGCCTGACTCCTAGAAAGGTCAGCCATAGAAACTAAGCATCATCATCATCACTTGTGACCCAGGAAATAATAACACACTCGACCTACTGCAACAGAGTGTGGTATATATTTAGTGTAACAAGCATTACGTTGAGCCACACGACAGCATCAGCATCTGACAGTTTCAGCCTTTCCTGGAGCCTGCGTGGATGTATGAATGGAGAGAAATGATAGAGAGAGGGGACAGAGGAAAGAGAGCGAGAGAGAGAGAGACTCTTCACATTCTGGAGTGGAGAAAGAGAGGGAGGACGGAGAGCAGCCATGCTTAGCGTGACAAGTCTGTCAGAAACGCAGTCAGGCAGAGTACAGAGTGTACCTTAACACTGATACACTTCCTCTCTCTCTCTCTCTCTCTCGCTCTCTCTGTGTCGCCCTCTAGCTCTCTCGCCCCCTCTCTCTGGCTCTGTGAATGTGAGCGCTTTATGTGAGCACACTCGCATGCACATCAACGCCCACCAATGTTACCTCCTTCTGTACTGTAATTGACTACAGGTCTCTCCAACCTGTCATCAAAACAGGCCGGCATTTCAATACCACCGCTTTTGTGTGTTTGTGTGTTTGTGTGTACAGCCACAGTCGTCTCCTCTTTCCCCATGCGTCTCAATCCCATAATGATATTATTGTCATGCATGTAAGTGGGCGTGGTATAGTGTTATAAACGCCATCGTCTAGGACAACAGGAAACCTCACCACCCACTCACAGGCTACACGCAAACCGTACCTCCAAACCCCACCCCTGAATCACATCTTCAAAATATCTCATTACTCCGCCTTCTCCTCCGCCTTCCTTCCATTTCCTCCTTATCCTGCCATTCTTCTGGTCCTTCTCCTCTTCTTCCTCGTCTTTCTGCCCCTCCCTTTTCTGTTCTGTCAACTGCGGCACGGCGCATCTCTATCTACTTACGCTCTTTGTTTGCTTCTTTCAAACAAGCTTTAAGGAAGACGAAAGGGAGAAGAGGGACAAAGAGGGAGCTAGAGCAGGAGAGACAAGAGAGGAGAGACAAGAGACAAGGGAGGAGAGAGAGGCAGGTAAAGAGAAATAGAAGACGAGGTAAAGACGGAGCGAGGAAGGGCGGGGAAGAGGAAGATGATTCAGGTGATGGAGGAAGTCCTGGAGGCGTTTGTTTTCCTCCGTGGGCCTGGCTTGAGCTGACATGCATGGTTACTGAGGATCTGACCGGGAGAGGAGATCCCGGAGAGGCGGCGGCTACAGACCAGAACGCCTCAGTCCGCCTCACGCTCACGCGGGCTCCCCCGGCAGCCGGGCTAACCACCCAACCGCTGACGAAGTTCACGCCAGAGACTCCGGGAAAACAACTTGGAACAATCAACAGTGCTTTTTCCTATTCCTCAAAAAACCTCCACTACTGTAATGCGGGATGCTCTCCTGACGTTTCCATAGAGACCAAGATGGACCGGGTTGCCATGGAAACTACCTGCAAGCAGCGTGACGCGAAGAAGACGGGAGGAAGAGGAGGAGAGGAAAAGAGAGGGAAGGAGAGCAGAGGTCTTTAACCAATCGCACCATATTTATAGCCAGTCACACACGGTAGTTGTTGAGCTGATGCTGCTATCACTACTGTGTGTGTGTGTGTGTGTGTGTGTGTGAACACCTGAATAAGTTCTGGTTAAATAAAACAAACACATGCAGTACTGTACTCCTGAGACGACAAAATGAATAGATTTTGGACGTCACAAAGTTAATGAAACGTGTGTGCTGTCTTAATGCCTGTGCCCATCAAACACTCCTACATTTTCCAACTGTGTTTTGTCTGTCTGTCTGTACTGCATGTCCGTGTTCACATGTGTCTGTAGGAAAGACAGAGCCAGACAGAAAAGAGAAAGAAATATAAAACAGAAAGGAAGAGAGAGACAATCGAAAGAGAAGTAAAGTGTCTGCCTGTTTGCAGAAGGACAACAACAGTCACAGTCCTGGAACTCTACTTGGGATTCCACCTGTAGAGCAACAGCCTCAAAACAGTCAGCCAGAATGCCCTGTCATCACCAGGACCCACAGTCACAGACTGAAAACAGTCAGCCAGAATACCCTGTCATGACCAGGACCCACAGTCACAGACTGAAAACAGTCAGTCAGAATGCCCTATCACCACCAGGCCCCACAGTCACAGACTGAAAACAAGCAGCCAGAATGCCCTGTCATCACCAGGACCCACAATCACAGACTGAAAACAGTCAGTCAAAATGCCCTGTCATCACCAGGACCCACAGTCACAGACTGAAAACAGTCAGTCAGAATGTCCTGTCATCACCAGGACCCACAATCACAGACTGAAAACAGTCAGTCAAAATGCCCTGTCACCACCAGGACCCACAATCACAGACTGAAAACAGTCAGTCAAAATGCCCTGTCATCACCAGGACCCACAGTCACAGACTGAAAACAGTCAGCCAGAATACCCTGTCATCACCATGACCCACAGTCACAGATTGATAATCATGGGTAAACACAGCCTACTGTCAATACCCTAACCTTTAACTGTCCACCTTAACCACACTGTGAAGAGTCGTGTAGGCCTAAACTTAAACATAAGACCACAAAGCAATTTGTTGCTTTCATAGATCATGTCCACCTCCATACTTTTGTAAATTCCTGGTGTAAAATAGCGCCCTACAGAGGGAATAGGGAGGCAATTTGGGACACTACCCGTAATGTCCTATGTCCAGTTCTCTCATATTCTTATTTCAAGCCAGCGATAACACACACAACACACACACAACACACACATACAGCACTCTGATTAGACTTCCAGTTCGGGGAGATGTCATTATAAAGAGTTGTTGGTCAAGCTGTGTGCTGGTGAGTCATTCACAGCAGGATTGTGACAAATACATGAGAAAAGGCTTGGTGCATCTGTGTTTGTGTGTGTGTGCGCGTTTGTGTGTCCAGTAGCAGGAGCTACTATGTCTAGTGGGTTCTAAAGGCCCCACAGGGAGGGGTGTGTGTGTGTGTGTGTGTGTGTGTGTGTTTTGTGTGTGTGCGTGTTTTGTGTGTGTGTGTGTGTGCGTGTGTGGGTGTACATCCCAGAGTTGGTGTGGGAGGGGATGTAACTGACATTATATTAGTGATAATGAGCTCCCAAGTTGCCATGTTTCTTGTGTGTCATTTTAACACTACCCGTCTCAAAAGGGACGCTCCGACAAAGACATATCACTCTCAGAAGCAACAAAACACAGCATGTAGTCGTCTTGAAAATAGTCTCTGTACTGTAGGCATTTGGGAAGCGGTGCCAGCATTCACCTTGGCAATGGCACCTGTATTGATCTCCAAAAGTTAGCACCGATCCATAGCATCTTAAAAACGCTGTTGCGTAACAATGAAAAGAAAAGACCTCTCAACACTTCCAGATGTCTTTGAAACTAATTAACACAACTGACAACCGCATTTGAAATGAGGTCTGGCTCCGTGACAGAACTGGGCGGTTGAAGAGGGTCAGTACAAAAAGCCCGGGTGGGCCCGTAAGACCATCACTCACCACCAGGCGACCAAGGACATGGGCCAAGGAGAACGAAGCAGACTCATTGGTTCAGTAAGCTCCAAAGGGAATAGAATCTCCCTAGCCTGGCAAGGTAATCTGGACACTGGGTGAGATGGGGACCGTCAGGGTGTTGCAAACAATAACAGAACATATATCCCAGTGAAATGACCGAGGGAAGGGGGTTGAATGAAGATTTCAATTCATTTGTAAAGTATTTGTAATTACTTCAATACTTTCATATACATTTTAAGACAGTTTTTAGATGTATTTAAGTATGGAGACGTTGAAATGCATTTAAAGAAAACATGTTGAACGTATTTTGGTATGCTCCAATGCACTGAATAAAAAAAAAAAAAAAAACTCCCTTGCATTTAACCAAGAGACATTTTTTAATGGTGTCGAATTACAGTCTGACAGAGAATTTTAACTAGGTAAACAGAATTTAAATACTCAATTACTCAAGTCATTTCAAATACTTGACTGCATTCATTCATAATACCGCCACACGGCAGAAGCCAGAGTAGCCACCATGTTGCTCCTTCAACGCAATCTGACTCCAGTGAAGGGTCAGCGAGCAAGTCTGTAAAACGCAAGCGAGCATTAGTGATCAGTGAGCTGAGGGATTGTTCTAAGGGCATTGACTCTTATTGAAATGGATTTACTTGACACTTGACAAACTGACTGTAGACATTGTACAAGGCATAGGGTGAAGTTACAAGGCTTAATGAATAATTCAGGATCTAAACACAAGGTTACAGTTGCCAGACAAACCATGAACAGAAATCCTGCTGTGTGCTTTAGACACTGGGGGCTAATCTCTCTTTTTCTGTCTTTCCTCGGTCCTCTTTTATAAATGTCTGGGGGCCATCCTTTTTCTTTTATCCCCTCTCACTTTTATCCCCTCTCATCTTTTTGTCCCTTTCTTTCTTTCTTTCTTCCTTTCTTTCTTTTTTCTAAAATATTTTAAATATTTTAACGGAAGGACATTTAGGAAGGAGTGGCTAGGAGACAGGTATGAAGAGAAAATCCGATAGGAAGGCCACAGACAGTCGGCCGAGCCGCTAACATGAACGCCTGACGCCAAAATCCTGAGGCCGGCACTCTACCCCTCTCTCCCTCTCGCTCCTCGTTCTCTCTGTTTGTCTCCCTCTCGCTCCTCGTTCTCTCTGTTTGTCTCCCTCTCACTCCTCGTTCTCTCTGTTTGTCTCCCTCTCGCTCCTCTCTTCCCTCAACCAGTCCTTCTCTCTCTCTCTCTCGGTTCGTCTTTTTCCCTTCCCCTCTTCTCTCTCTATCCTGTCTGTCTCTACTTCACTCTCCCTCTCCATTATGTAGCGGAATGAGTTTGCGTCACAAATGGTGAACTCTTCCCTTTAGGCTGCACCACACATGATTCGGCACTGTTGGTCCTTGTCAAATGTAATGTGCTATGTAGGGAATGATGTGCCATTTGGGACATCTGTCTGGCAGAGACCTCCTCCCTGCCCTGTCCTGTCCAACACTGGAAGGGTTGCCTGGTAACCAAGTTGTCGTCTTTGCCCTCTTACGATACTTCTGGGGGGGGGGGGGGGTGAGAGGAAGACGAGACTGAGGTGAGAGAAGAGGAGAGGGTGGGGCAGACCAGAGAGGGAGAGAGAATGAAAGTGAGAGGGAGGTTGCTAATTGCATGGTGAAAAGCTGTGTGACGAGAAGGAACGAACCCCTGCTGTGTTTTCACAATGCCGAACGTTGAGACAGACCCGTAAAATGCTAACTACTCTCTGTTCTCTCTCTCTCTCTAAGTTCTAGTCCTCATAAAAGTCTCACCTGTCAGCAGCTATAGGAAGGTGAAAATGTCCAATTACTGAGTTAATTGGCTGTTTGAAATGACGACTATTTTTCACAGTGACTGTTTGTCGTTCTCTTCACCGGCACAGCGTTCTTATCCATCTCACACAGCGGCAGTGAGGCCAAATCTATCAGCAGAAGGCAGCTAAGATCTATGGTGGCATTGTCAGAATTGAGCCAAGACCGTCAGCCTGACCCACAGTCACTAGTGAGGAGAGCCAGTAGAGGACAGTGAATCAGTAAGGGCTCTGCACCACACCTGCCCGAAGCCCGGACGCCAGGGAAAATGCCTGGACGTACCAATTAGTAGATTCTGCATACATTATCTTATTGTTGTTATGGAAAGGTTAGCCTCACAATCTAAACAGGAGCAGAGTATTTTGTCACACACGTTATACGGTCTGATGAACAGCAGAGTGCAGCCAATCAGCACACAGGGCAACTAAACCTGCTGAGATGGGAGGTTTTCACATCATGTCACGGGGCCCAAATTCATAGGCTCTTCCTGTGTGAGTGCTGCTGGTCTAGACAGCACTGGCCTTTTATATCTTAATGAATCCCATTAATTGAACAGGAGGGGAGGGGATCCATGATGAGCTCTGATGTAGTATGTTGCAGGGACGCTCCGGAGAGACGGTGATGTGATTATGTATGGTACAATAGAGAAGAGGAGTAATGATAACATAGAGCCAGGTTATGATTAGAGCAGAGTGCTGAAGGATGATGCTACCCTCCTTGTCTCTCTCCATGTCTCTCTGCTCTTCTGTATCTCTTATCATCTTCTCTCTCCCCCTCAGGTCTCTCACCTCTCAACATGAAGTGGTTGTAAATTCAAATGGCTTTATTGGCACGGGAAACACGAGTTTCTCTCACCCAAACAAAAAATATAGTCGTTTGTACACAATATCCGTCTTAAAGTTTGGACACGCCCACTCATTCAAGGGTATTTCTTTATTTTTGCTATTTTCCACATTTTAGAATACTAGCGAAGACACCAAAACTACGAAATAAAACATAGGGAATAATGTCGCAAACGAAAAACTTTGAAACAGATCAAGATACATTTCATGCTGTAGGTTCTTCAAAGTTGCCAGCCTTTGCCTTGATGAAAGCTTTGCAGACTCTGGGCATTCTCTCAACCAGCTTCACGAGTCAGTCACCTGGAATGCCTGGCCTTCATTAGTGGTTCCTATGCAGCAATCTGAACTGTAAGAAGTCTGCTCTGAACAGCTGATGTTGAGATGTGTGTTTGTCTCTTGAAGCCTGCGAAGCATTTATTCGGGCTGCAACGTGAGGCGCATTTAATTGCTGACACCCGAGCCCTGTAACTCTAATGACTTAATCCTCTGCTGCGGAGCTCACTCTGGGTCTTCTCTTTCTATGGTGGTCCTCACGAGAGCCAGTTTTTCCTGTGACAGTTCTGCCCCCCCCCGGGTGGACCCAGCAGCAGCCCCATCCAGCGCGTGAGCAACGGGGGGAGTCAGACACAACAGGGGAACACCTGGAGAGTTAATTCTGCACCTGGCCAAACGCACAGAGCCAGAGGACCTGGGGAGTGGAGACTCTAATTAGCAGACACAACATCGTCTAAGGAAGGGATGAGGGTTCTTAGGTCAGTTGTCCCCGAGTCGTTTGGCCCAGTTTTATTGTTAAGTGATCGCAAGACCTGTGTTGTTCCAAAACTGACTTTGGACTCAAAGGCATTTCTCCACCATCTCGCTCTGATTAAAAGGGCTGTCCATTACATGGACCTTTTTACATGTCATAGCGCTTGATGGTTTTTTTGTGACGGCACTTGAAGGAACGTTCAACTTTCAAGTTCTTTAAATTCGGCCGGATTGACTGACCTTCATGTCTTAAAGTAATGACTATCTGTTATTTCTCTTCACTTATTTGAGCTGTTCTTATTTTTATATAAAATGTCATATATTAGGACCTCTAAGAAACATCGTTACCCCAGGCTATCTGGGTGTGATATTAAAGGCTACAAACACACACACACACACACATCTAGGGTCTTCGTGTCAAGAAAAAGATAAGAGGGGAGGGGTTGAGAGAGAAAGAAACCTTACCTCACCACACATGCGCACATGCACACACACACACACACACACACACACACACCCAAACACACGCAAACTGATGGCCATATTAGAGGCACATATTTCCCTCAGATAATACAGACCCACAAAGAATTTGTGGAAACAAATCAAATATTGATGAACTCTCATATCTGTTCTGTGAAATACCGCCTACTGCCTTTGGTGCAATTACAGCATCGACACCTGTGAAACCACCTGGGGGGGGTTTGTGATATACTTCCAATATACTACGGCTGGGCAACATGTCCAGGCACTCCGCGATTTGTCGTGCCTTGGAACAGCTCTAAGCCGTGTTATATCGGTTATATTCTACATCCCCTCGTGCCTTATTTCTCAGGCACAGCATGGCTTTCAGCCATGTCAGCATTCTGGGTTTATAATACACTTGAAGGTTTCATCAGCACTGTTCTCTTTCAGACGACCACAGTAGTGGGACTAGTACACGGTTCAGTACAGCGCGCAAGGTCAACTCAGACAAGTTGGGCTATTTTTCCATTTAATTGAAATAATGAAATCTCTCCCCTTATCACTCATTATCCCTCCCCCCTCCCTCCCTCCCTCCCTCCCCCTCTCTCTCTCTGTTCATTTTACTCTTTTTAACTCTTTTTACAATCTCTCCCTCTCGGTCTGACTCACAAAGGGATGGTTTCAGGGTGAGTCATCTCAGATGTTTTCATCATTGTGGAGGACAGGCAGACAGACAGACGGACACACACAGACACACACAGACAGGATGGTAGACAGACAGACAGACAGACAGGCAAGCAGTCTGTCACACAGAAAGGGTGCCAAACAGACAGGAAGATGGGGTGGGATTGAGAGGAAAGGAGGGGGGGACAAATGATAGAGTAAGGGAGGGAGGCAAGGCACAGAGCAAAGGGTTCTGGGACATACAGTATCACGGTGATAATTAACAGAGAGGACATCACCACAGCGGAGTCTTTGGTACCTGAAAGGAACAAAGAACAAGACAGCCCCAAGGAAAACCAGAAGTACTAATTATACAGATACTACTGGTCAGATAGAGAGAACAGAACAGCCTCAGAGATGAACCAGTGGTACTAAGATAATACAGACACTACTGGTAGTACTAGAGAAAGAGATGCTCACTCCTAGTAAAGAGGAGCGATTTGAGTATTTGTGTCTTTTCATTCAGATTGTTCAGGTCATTAACAATCCTCCTCTCTCATTAACAAGGTGTTTTCAACCCCCGAACCAGTGCTCCCTGGATGTTTCCTGTCAATGGCACCGTTCTCTGTGAACCCTGAAGACCGGAGCGCATGAAAATGCCAGGAGGTCAGCAGTTTCTGAGGCACTGGAACCTCAGAGTCTGGCATCAACAACCACACCACGGTCAGGTACGCAGTAAGACGCAAGGGGGTGTGGCCTGGAACTAATACAGCCGCGGTTTATTGACAATATGTCAGAGACCCTCGAGATGCTTATAAACCATTTATCAACGCGATTAGAGCAGCGAAGGGTGATGGGATATCATTACCGTGGTACACACTCCCATACCAGCCAATCAGCATTCAGGATTCAGTCGGGCTACGTTGCTCAGCTCAAGGGGCGAGCAACAACTAAACCTCTTCACCATGTCTGCACGCTTTCTATGTCGAGTTGCAACTGCTTGGCTATTGAAATGAAAGAGCAGGCATACCTAACACAGTGGCCACTGAGAGTATGTAGGGTACAGGGTGTGATTTGGGAGGCATGCAAAGCCATGTATTGCGTAACATTGTCACGTGACACCAGACAACCCGCGTCTGTCAGTCGCCGTGGGCCCATGACATATATTATTCAGCTGGAGCTCGGACCGGCAGGGGCACAAACCCGCAAACGTTAGGCCCAGCCACGCAGCCTCTCCTGGGGGACCGGTTGGTGACGAGGGGCCTCTCCGTCCACCCTCCACCCCTTCATACCTTCATCCATAACGACAGAGTGTGAATGTCAATGGGTCTTACTGGTGTGTGTGTGTGTGTGTGTGTTGGTCACTGGCTTCTGGCTGTCACGGCATCGATCCTGAACTCACGCCGAGAGAGGACACACAAGGCCCACACAGGGCAATACACACATCCCATCTCTACATCACAGGCCACTCCATACCAGCCTAGGAATCTCATGACGGCCATGGCCATCGACGCCCTTCGCTTTAGCCACGCAGCCCCGAAAATCATGTTATGCCCTACGGTCACCTTGGATTTGTGCCCCTGCTACTGTCAAAGTCTCGCGGACTGCAGCAGCTTCGGCATCACCAGACATGGCAGGGTTTTGTGGTAAATGTGCTCCGCGCACATTTAAGTCACTGCGTGTGTTTCTTTGGGTAGCAGTCATTAGCGCAGGTGATTGTGATGTTCAAGGATAGTGCGTGGGTTAGTTTCGTGTGGTAATGTTAACAGAGGTAATGCTAGCCTCAACGTTACCTAACTGTCAATACCGTTGCCTGTTTGTTGTCGTCGTCGTGTGAACGCTCCAAACTAAAACTTCAGAAAAACCTCCGGGCGTGTGTGTGTGTTTCTGCGTCTTCGTGCGTGCGTGTGTGTGTGTGTTTCTGAGTGTAACTATGTGAATATGTGAGTGTCAGAGAACGTGGCGAGCAGCAAATGAAGTGGAAGATCTCTCTCCTTCTCTTGTCTTCGAGGGACATCTTCTCCTTCCACCCCTCCCTCGCCTCCTCCTTCTTTCATCTCTACGGTGGTTCTTTCAGTGGTCCTTCCATCTCGTACTCTTGGCCAATTGCACCGTCCACTTTCTCTCCCCCACTCCCTCCCTCCCTCGTCTCTCTTTCTCTGGTCTCTCACACATCTCTCTTTCGGTCGTTCTCTCTCCCCTTTCTCTCTCTTTCCCCCTCTCCCTCCCTCCCTCCCTCCCACTATCTCCCGTCTGATGTCTGTCATCTTTGTCAGTGGTTGGTCCCTGTGCTGGGGGACATCCATCAGAGTCGTTGTGGAGGCTGGGGTAGCCTGTGTAGCAGCTAATGGGCCGTGACTGCCAACCAATTAAAGACCAGTCCTACGTCCTGAAAGGCAGCCCCCCCCCCTCCTAGTGCAGAGCCCTGTGGTCCTGGTCAAAAAAGTGCACTAGAAAAGGATAAGGCCGTCCTTTCATCCCTCTCCTCATCCACTAACTCCTCTCTTCCTCCATTGCTCTCCATTGTCCTGAACACATTGACTCATCCATCCTGTCACTTTTCCCTTCCTCCCGGTGAATTGATCTCTTCCCTCTCTCCTTATCTTCCTCTTCCTCTGTTCTGTCTACCTTCTGTATGTCTCTCTCCCATTGGCAGGTGGGTTTACAGTGAAATCAGGATGTCTAATTGAAGTAACAAACCCTCCTCTCACTCTCCTGCCTCTCTATCTCTTCTCTATGAGCTAGGAAAAATACTACGGAGGGAGACCCTCCACATGCCGGCCAGTCAGTCAGCCAGTCAGGCAATCAGACAACCAGTCAGGCAGTCAGCCAGCCAGTCAACCAGTCAGACAATCAGACAACCAGTCAGTCAGTCAGACAACCAGTCAGTCAGTCAGCCAGCCAGCCAGTCAACCAGTCAGACAATCAGACAACCAGTCAGTCAGTCAGCCAGCCAGTCAGTCAACCAGTCAGACAATCAGACAACCAGTCAGTCAGTCAGTCAGCCAGTCAGTCAACCAGTCAGACAATCAGACAACCAGTCAGTCAGTCAGCCAGTCAGTCAACCAGTCAGGCAATCAGACAACCAGTCAGTCAGTCAGCCAGTCAGTCAACCAGTCAGACAATCAGACAACCAGTCAGTCAGTCAGCCAGTCAGTCAACCAGTCAGGCAATCAGACAACCAGTCAGTCAGTCAGTCAGTCAACCAGTCAGACAATCAGACAACCAGTCAGTCCACCTGGTAGTCACACAGAACACACAGCCACTCTGCCCTGACCATGACAACACTACAGGAGGTTGGTAAGCGTGTGTGTGTGTGTGTGTGTGTGTGTGTGTGTTTTCCAGAGTTTAAATTGGAGTGTAGAGAATAAGCAACCGCAACGCACACACAATTCAGTGTGCATATAGACACAAGCAGTATGACACCAGAGCACACACTTTTACACCAGATCTGTCCTCGAGAAGCCTTCCGTGGTGCAGGAGTCCTGTGGATGGATGTTTACCCAGTTCAACCTCCCTCACTGCCGGCCCTGATCCAGGACATTAGACCGCAAGGAGCCTGAGAAATCACAGACTCGTGCTTAGGCATACACAAACATGGGCATGTCATACACACACACACACACACACACACAGAAACATGCATGTCAGTACAAATGCGCATGTACACAAAGACAAATTTGTACTGACATGTCTCACACACACACACACACACGGCAGAAGGGAATAACCAGGGCAATGAATGACTGTCATCTTCAAACAGAAATCACAGTCATACTGTAAGACTGAAGATTTCAGTCCACATCTCCCTCATTTTGTCTTTCCTTCTCTTTTTCTCTCTCCCTCGCCCTCTCTCTCCACCCCTCCCACTTTCTCTCTCTATCCCTGTCCTTCTCTCTCTTCCTGTCCCTCTCTCCCTCTCCCTCTCTCTCAAAGTCAGACAGTCAGGATGCTTTTAGTCATTTAGTTGTCGAGGAAGATCAATCAAAATAGCTTCTGGACTCTATCCCTGAGAGAGAGAGGGGACAGCAGTGGTTATCACTAGTTTACATTTACAGGCTGACAGACACAGTCGGACTACAAGGGCCCCAAACACTAAGGCACTCTGACAAATGCACACACACACACACACACACACACACACACCAACTCACAAAGTTTCACAGAGACAATGTCCAAGGAAGTCTGACCTGACATCAACTTCAAATAGTCCCTCCTGTTCTAGGTCCTTCTCCCACCTGGATGTTCAGGCATCTTCACAAATGACAGTCACCTCCAGGTAGTGTCTTTTACTGGGGGTCCTGTTTATTTGTGGGAATTACACATGATATTCCTGTTATGGGGAATATGGTGATGTTCTGGTTTGCAAGCTGACATATTAAATGATCAGATGGTGCTGTGAAAGGCTCGATGGCATCAGGAAATGGGGTGTTGAACTGCATTTTACTTCATTATATTGTACTGTACTGTATTTTGTTTTGCAGTGTTATTACTTATTTTTACTGTACTGTATTTCACTGTATCATACTTTTTTCTGTGTAATATATTTGATTGTACTGTATTGTACATTAATGTATTTGAATGTATTGCATTTTATTGAACTGTACAGTCCATTATTGTATTGTACTGGATTCTACTCCAGCCTCCAACGTGTGTACTGAAAAAGCAGATGCTGTCAAACCACACAACCTGACTAGTTTCAGGTTTATTCTTTACTTTCATGAAAAATGAAAAATAGAAAGAATGGAGGAAAGGAGACATGGCGAGCCAGACCCTGGTATTGACTCTCAGTGGAATAACCTTTTTATTGTTCTAAGAGTTTTTTTCAACCTTACTTGAAATGAAAATTGAATTTTCTACTGGAGCCAGTTGATGGGTTGCTGTGAAATGGACAAGACCCACTCATGTAATCTAAGACCTCCACATGTTCCCTGGCCAATTAAAATTGAGAACAGAGAACGAGACAGAGCGAAAGAAAGAAAAAGCGAGGAAGAAGAAATTATCCCTAATACAGACAGATGTGCATACAAGCCCGTGTCACCACGGTGACGGACGACCAGAGAAGAAGTATTTACTACCTGAACTGAATCGCAGAACACCGTGAAGGCCTCAGAGCCTTAGAAACATCCTCGCCTTGACCCTTCCCATTGCTGAATTGCAGAACACCAGGGAAATCACTTTTCAGAACTCTGGTGAATTCCAGCAATCTATGATGTGGATCTCCTGCTGCACTGTGCAAGCACTCACCAGCCAGAGCACAGGGTTGTCATGCACACGTCTTCCATTCTGTACAGTACAGGGCCTTTTCTATAGTGTGACTGAAAGAGAAATATGTTGCTTCCCAAACGGCAATCTATTCCATTCACAGCCCAATACCCGTAACCAGGAACCACTGGACTCACAGTGTAATACACAAACTATGGAATAGTGTACTATTTGGGATACAGGCGCAGAGGCCATGTCACAAAGGCCCCAGTCTGAAAAGACCCAGATACCAAGGAGTTAATGACTAAAATACCATCCTCCATTTTCTGTGCTCTGGCTCTGAGACATTTAGAGGATGAAGCTAACCGCTAATTAGCTGTCTGAACCTTGTGGCACCCTTTCCTCTCGCTCTCTCTCTTTCACTCTCTCTCTCTCATAACAATACAACAGGCACTTGTTCCTCTTAGATCTGCAGGAGTTCGACATGTCAAGTATTACTTCGTTTTACAGTGCAGAGCTTCTGGCGTGCAAACAGACTGAATGTTCACAGAAACGTTTCACGGCCAGAAGCATGGAAAATGAAGGAAATATTGTTCCTCAACCTACACACACAGCCCTCTCACCCACTCATCCACAGCCCACTCACCCACAACCCACTCACCCACAAGCCACTCACCCACAAGCCACTCACCCATAGCCCACTCACCCACAACCCACAGCCCACTCATCCGCAGCCCACTCTTCCGCAGCCCACTCATCCGCAGCCCACTCATCCGCAGCCCACTCATCCACAGCCCTCCCATCCACAGCCCTCTCATCCACAGCCCTCTCATCCACAGCCCACTCATCCACAAACCATCAAATGCACTCATCCACAACCCGCTCATCCACGCCAGAGTGCAGACCACTGCTAGCTTGTGGGCCAGACTCGTGAGATGGTTTGGGTTCACAATGTTGGGTGGTCTTGCAAGGAGATGATGAAGGGTGGAGGTCCTCCGGGCAGCAGCAGGTGTTGGAGGTGGTCCACGCTGACGGTGCTAGCCAATTGCACCGCCCTCTGCGAGAGCCCTGGGCTAGTCAACGGGTGGGATTCGAACCCTGGCCTCGCTATGATGCAGTAAATTAACCACATGGTAGTGACTCTACCACTGAGATTTTCAGGAGCCCCCTCTGGGAGAAAGTTGACACTTCCTATGCAAGCAATCAACGCACTGACACACACCACACACACACACACACACACACACACAAATGAAGCCATGTGTTAGCAGCCTCAAGTGGAACATACTGTCGCCTAGGTAACTATGGTTGTGGCGCCCTCTAAAAGGAACACTGTTTATCGAACTATATCAAACACTTGGAAGCATCCTGACTATAGCGGATAATGTGTGTGCGCGAGAGATGGTAAATTTGTCTCCTGCAGTGTGTGATAGCACCGAAACGCCTCAACAGGATTAGAACATTTACATTCAGCGCTCCCATGGAAACTAAGTGCAACAGGCAACAAGCTAAAAAAAGGCAAAAAAGAAATGAAAACAATTATTTCAAATGCTTCCCTCGATCTCTCAGCCGTCTCTCTAGCATCAAGCATCGGAAGAATTAAAGTGATGTCACTGACAAGGGAAAATGATCTGAAAGAAATGGTTCACCTTGAAGGCAAAAGTGTGTGTTTGAAGGTAAATAAAGTGTTACGTGTCTGTCCATTTCTGAGGAAAGTGCCTCTCTACAAAGGGTATAAATGCTCTTTAGTTTTGCTCAAGTCAACGCAATAACTTGCGGTGTATTTTTCCAGGTACTGCCCTGTCGGGACAAAGAGATACTGTAGGAGAGACTGGATGAAAAAACCAATGTGGCTCTGACATTTTAACACCACCTCTTATCGGCATGGCAACACCAAAAACCAAGGTGTTGACTGTAAGTTCTAGAATCTTCACCATAAAATCTCCCCCTATTCATCCATTAAGGCGTGGTGGGGCATCACTAGTGAGTTATGTATCACCATGGCAATATCACAGGTAGCTCAGGTTGTTGTGAAACACGCCAGGACAGAGTCTCAGCCGAGTACAAACAGCCTTCTGAAACATACAATTACAGGGCCTGTAGAGTCAGTATATAAAACCACTCTTACGTTAGTTTAGCAGTGTGTATGTGGGCTTTATCATCCTGGAGTACTGGAACATCGCGAGGGATCAGTGTCAGCACCATTGGATGCATCTGGTCCCGTAAAATGGCCTCGTGTTCTTGGCCGTTACACAACCATTCGGAGCAATCACCGACAACTCCCACAAGATGGCTGCCTGTTCTGCCTCATGTTGCTTTGAAAACTGCCTGCTAGGTCCGCCGCATCGCCACACACACGCCTCCCTCCTGGGGACCTGGTCAGGGGAGGCGTTTAATGGCTCCCAGGGAGCAGCTTGGGTTGGAGGCCAGAAGCGAGGACAGGACAAGGCAGCGTAGACGGAGTTGGAGGGAGAGGGCCAGGAGATGGAGGGAGATGGAGGGAGAGGGCCAGGAGATGGAGGGAGAGGGCCAGGAGATGGAGGGAGAGGGCCAAGAGATGGAGGGAGAGGGGCCAGGAGATGGAGGGAGAGGGCCAGGAGATGGAGGGAGAGGGCCAGGAGATGGAGGGAGAGGGCCAGGAGATGGAGGGAGAGGGCCAGGAAAAGGAGGGAGAGGGCCAGGAGAAGGAGGGAGAGGGCCAGGAGATGGAGGGAGAGGGCCAGGAGAAGGAGGGAGAGGGCCAGGAGATGGAGGGAGAGGGCCAGGATATGGAGGTAGAGGGGCCAGGAGATGGAGGGAGAGGGCCAGGAGATGGAGGGAGAGGGCCAGGAGATGGAGGGAGAGGGCCAGGAGAAGGAGGGAGAGGGCCCAGAGATGGAGGGAGAGGGCCAGGAGAAGGAGGGAGAGGGCCAGGAGATGGAGGGAGAGGGCCAGGATATGGAGGTAGAGGGGCCAGGAGATGGAGGGAGAGGGCCAGGAGATGGAGGGAGAGGGCCAGGAGAAGGAGGGAGAGGGCCCAGAGATGGAGGGAGAGGGCCAGGAGATGGAGGGAGAGGGCCAAGAGAAGGAGGGAGAGGGCCAGGAGATGGAGGGCGCAGGGGACCTTGAAGATACGTCTGCCAGCTCCACCCCCGCCCCAAACCCCCCACCAGGAGGCTTCCCCAGGGTCAACGCTGCCTCCCCAAAAAACAAGGTTTGACATTTGGTTTTGATTCCTCCGCCCACCATGGCCCTGTACACACCATTTGTGTCCGTCCTAATTGACAATCAACCTCATGAGACCTCCGCAGCTGTGTTTGTAATTGTGATTTATTTGCATAACGCTCCTTTTCCATGTGTCGGTTTCGGCAATTTTGTCCAAAACTAGCAGATATTAGGGCAGTTATTTTTCATTCAATATTATTATTCTCCGGTCCCAATTCGCATTGTGGCCACGCCTTGTTGCAAGAACTCCATCACTCTCTCCTCGCCTCGAACAGGGATCAGGGAGGGAGAACATCAGACCTAACCGCCAGGCACACATCTGGAAGCCATTCAGGCTCTACAGACGGAGCCAAGCATTGAGCCGTGCGGACCACAGTGGCTACGGTCTGCTCTGTGGGGGAGGAAACAGAACATCCATCACGGCTCCAACCACACCAGCGACCCAACCAGGAGCCTTGGTATACTCACCCTGGGGGGTCGGAGCTGGCTGCTACCATCGCACTACTGCACTGTTACGCACGTGCACTCTCCACACGCACACACACGCGCACGCACGCACGCACAGAACCGACACACCACAGAGTTTGTTCATAGGGAAGCCTTCGAAGTGAAGCCCGGTAGGATGTTCAAGTCGTTCACCTCCTGGATTTCTTTTCCAGCGGGAAGCCAGAGACCTGAGGAAACAGGCAGCGCTGAACGTTCCTCCACAAAGCCAGACAGAAGGGATCAGAATGAGGAAGAGGGGTCTGGTGTGCCCGGGGCAGTACACGACCAAGTGGTGGTGTGAAGCTGAAACGACATCGTACAGTAAACAGCATCCGCTCCCTCTGAGGTAGAAAAACACCCAGGCGACCAGTCAGTCGGGATCTCTGCAAACAACTTAGAAATAATGTTTCTCTTTTCCTCTCCTTGCCCTCCTCTGTATTGTATTATTTGGAAGAGTAGCCCTGGAGCTGAGAATGGAAACATAGCTCGATACGCACGCACACACACACACACACACACACACACAAGCATGTACGCACACACACTCTGGAAACATAGCTCGATACGCACGCACACACACACACACACAAGCATGTACGCACACACACTCTGGAAACATAGCTCGATACGCACACACACACACACACACACACAAGCATGTACGCACACACACTCTGGAAACATAGCTGAGTAATTACACACAGACAGAGCTGTTGCCACACGGAATATACCCCCCATCCCACCATTCACCCACATCTATCCCCGTTACACTCTGCCTCCCTCAACCCAATACGCCCTGTTACACTCTCCCTCCCCCAATCCACTACGCCCTGTTACACTCTCCCTCCCCCAATCCACTATGCCCTGTTACACTCTCCCTCCCCCAACCCACTACACCCTGTTACACTCTGCCCCCGCCCAGCCCACTACACCCCGTTACACTCTGCCTCCCTCAACCCAATACGCCCTGTTACACTCTCCCTCCCCCAATCCACTACGCCCTGTTACACTCTCCCTCCCCCAATCCACTATGCCCTGTTACACTCTCCCTCCCCCAACCCACTACACCCAGTTACACTCTGCCCCCGCCCAGCCCACTACACAACTCCAACATGGGGGAAAATCCTGATACCTCAGAGAGCCAAAGACAAAGAGAGAGAAGGGGAGAGAGAAAAACTTTCCTTCAAATGTAAGAAATATGACAAGTGTTATGGAAGCAATTTTCGTCAAAATCTGAGTCTGAAAAATGATTTAAACAGGGAGACAAAGAAAACAGTCTGTTTATCTTTTCAGTTTTTTTGTGTGGTGATAACATCTTCCAACAGTAAAAACTCCAACAAAACAGTGGGGGATTAAAAACACACACAATGTATCAACAACAAAACCTGAGAAGGAGAGAGAAAGACAGAGAGGGAGAGAAAGAGAGAGCGAGAGAGAGAGAGAGAGAGAGAGAGAGAAAGTGTGAGAGGGAGAGTGCTGAAAAATCCAACACCACATAAATGACAACATAGCCTATGTGTGTGTGTGTGTGTGTATGTTTGTCCAGGTTCATGAAAACATAGAAGTTGAAACACAACCCCCTGGACATTAACAAGGCATTTCAGCCACCATGTCTGACTCCAAGGGTTGTGAGTTCAAATCCTCATGACTTGGGTTTAATACCTAAGCTCAAATCGAACTATTCGCCTGTTTAAATAAAAACCCAAAGATAACACTAACCCCAATCTTCAGTCTTATTACTGAACACAAACTGTGACCCCTTATCCTAACTATTTAGAATTTAGACTTAAACCTAACCAGCCTTCAGCACAGTGGTCTTAGAGGACACCAGGATGGAAGTGGAGAAATAGAAAATCAGGTGATTAAAAAATAGTTAAACAAATAGCCTGTTTGGTGACAGCAGGCCGTATTCCACTGACAATGTGGGTCAGTCAGTGAAAGCACAAAGAATGTCACAAAGAAAATAACTGAGTGCTTGTTACAGACGTAGGGGGCAAATTCGAAAGAACGAATAGATGTTTGTCCTTTCAACAGGGGAATATTTCTATCTGGTCTATGTGACACATTTCTTGGTTTTAACACAACATGCAATCACGCGAGTGCAACGGCCATGTAAGCCTCCGTAGCTGTGGATTTGCAGTCGTGCATTGACGTACGGGTTACAACATTCCAATCTGAATCTAGGGAACCGGCCAGTGGTACTGGTTCTGTATACACTAGTGCACTACAGGGTTTTATTTATTTGGATCTACATTAAAATCTATGTTTAATTATGCAAGAAATAATGATGGGATAAGTGCTTTTCAAACAAGTTATGACTGCTGAACAAAAAACATATAGCCACTGTATAATCAAGACGTTCTGGCACATCGTTTTAAAAGCATGGAGGTCATTATGTCTTTATTGAAACAAGAACTTTAACGGTAAACGCAGCCCTGGCAGGCGATTGTTGTAACCGATACACTGTAGAACGTAGAAGACGGGAGAATAGGGTGTGGGTGGTAGGGGCTGATGTCTGAGGGTCTAATAGCACACAAAACAATAAACTCTTACTTAAACAACTAGAAAGAAAAACTAGGCTAGGCAACATGATGTATATTTGTTGTTAATTATTCGTTAATGAGTTTCCTTACCAAATTGTATCATGCGCATTAGTTCGGAAAGGGAAATGTGTTTCATTGCCTTCACTCTAAACGGCTCTGCCTGAGTGAGAGAGCGGCGTTTCAAGACACAGTCCAACACTTCAAGCGATTTATGATGCTGGCATGTCGGTTGCAGATCTTCCATCGCAACACAAACATAAACTGCACTCGGTCCGGCGCAAAGATTGCTGCGTTAGCATTGACTCGGCTGGCGGGGAACTCAGTGTGTGTAGAGACTGCTTCTCCGACCACTAAGCCACGCAGTAGTGTAGGTTGGTGTAACGTCCAAAATGTAATCTTAGAACTCTAGAAACATTGGTGGTGGGACGCCTATACTACACATTTGTCAAAATTACATAACATATTTTTGTTGTTAGTTTTTCACGGAGTGCTATCACGTGGATTAGAGAGAGGAACACGTTTCGTTGCCCTGTCTAACCTCTTGACCCAGGTGAGAGAACAGAGTGTTTCAAGGCAAAGAGTCCAACACTTCAAGCGATTTATGATGTTAGACATGTCGCTTGCATTTCGTCCATGACCATATAACCATAAACTGTTGGCTTACAATATGTTGCTACTGAAGCGTGTAGCCAGTGAAGTTTTAGTTTATCCCGGTCTCCCACCAGGTCGGTTCCAGTCATACTCGACCCTCAGGCCGGCTCACCATGTCCACAGACCCCTGGCACTGAATGCCGAACACTTCTGTATGACAAATGCCTAATTTAGCCGCCCCTGACACAAACAAAGACTATCACACTCCGTTGACCAAAGCTATATTCAAACAGTTCACATAGAGAGAACCAACAAGTTATCAGGTCCACCAGACCTATGGACCTGGGACAATGTTGATCCAGACACGCTAGAGTTTCAGACTCAACAACCAAACCGACAGCCCTCCACATCACCAGGATCCAGGTGTACAAGAAGCCTAATGGTGCCTAGAGCTCCAAGTACCGTCCTCCTGTGGAGGTCAACCGTCCGTCAACACCGCAAACAGCCTGTCAGGAAAGAGCGTGGACCAAAGACACCTGGCCCACCCGGTTGATTCCAACCCTTCCCGAGGGAGGGAGGGAGATGAGCGAGAGTGAGAGAGAAATGGAGAGAGAAGGAGGGGGAAGGGGGGGGGGATAGAGAGAGGGAGGGACGCAGAGAGAAAGGGAGAGAAAGGAGAGTGATAAAGTAAGAGAGTTAAAAAAGGGGGAAGAAATAAATAGAGAGTAGTGAGAATCCTGTAATGGGATGATCAATCACACTAAATGAGGCGACTTTCTCTCAATCCCCTTGGTTCACCATGGTAACCGTGCCCTTATCAACGTCCTGCTCTGTCTTTCTTATTTCTATCTCTCTCTTCTCTCTATCTCTGTCCTTCTCTCTTTTTTGTCTCTCTGTCTTTTTGTCTGTCTCTTTTTCTCTCTCTCCCTCTTCTCTCTCTTTTTTTTTCCTCTCTTCTTCATAATGACATAATACCCCTCCTCTCCTCAACCCTTTAGTATATTCTGACGTGGTTCTATTTCTGGGTGGGACTCGGCATGAAAGGACAAAGTTACAGGACAGAGAAAGCCAAAGGAGTGGTTAGTCAATTTCTTCTCTTTTTGTTCTGTCCTCATCATTCTACAGCTGTAGACCCATCATTCACCTGTTCAGGCGCAGCTGCAGATAAGCACAGCTAGGGAATGTCACCAAAAGCATGCGCTGCTTTTTTTTTCTACTTAAAAATGGTCTGAGGGAATTGTGACCATTGAGATCCTATTAAATGAGTGATCAATGAGTCAGGACATATTAAATGAGTGCTCTATGAGTTATGATATACTAAATGAGTGCTCTATGAGTTATGTCATATTAAATGAGTGCTCTATGAGTTATGATATACTAAATGAGTGCTCTATGAGTTATGTCATATTAAATGAGTGCTCTATGAGTTATGATATACTAAATGAGTGCTCTATGAGTTATGATATATTAAATGAGTGCTCTATGAGTTATGATATATTAAATGAGTGCTCTATGAGTTATGATATACTAAATGAGTGCTCTATGAGTTATGATATATTAAATGAGTGCTCTATGAGTTATGATATATTAAATGAGTGCTCTATGAGTTATGATATATTAAATGAGTGCTCTATGAGTTATGTCATATTAAATGAGTGCTCTACGAGTCATGATGACATGACAAGATGTCACCTAGTGGCCGGACCCAGGTTATTCAGAAAGTGCTCGTTATCTTTTCAAATCAGTGAGTTTTTTGCTTTAGCTTGCCTGGAGAGCTCGAAAGATGATGTTTGCAGAGACTATTTTATTGGTTCCGCTGGGCCAGGCAAGCTCAGTCAAGCCCGCCAGTACTCCAAATGGATTCAGATAGTACTCGAATCCAGGCAAGCTTTCAACAACTTCCCCTGTGTTGTCAATGCTCAAAATCCAGCTACAGATTCTGCTTCCTACAGTGATTATGGAAGGTTGGTAACAATGTTCCCAGTGATTATGGAAGGTTGGTAACAATGTTCCCAGTGATTATGTTTAAGTTTTGTTCTGATATCGGCAACGTAACGACCCCTCGCATATGTCAGATGTAGAAAGAAATATCCTTGAAGATCTTTTAGGGGTTCAACTTTTTTGAGTTCCTCAAATGATTTATTTGATTTACCCCACAGTTTGGATAAAAAAACTAAGAAAAACTGTAATGGGTCCTCCACGACATTCTCTTTGCGTGAGACATAAAAACACACACTTTATAAAGTTTCAAAGATCAGAAAAAAACGTCCAGTGTTTCTAAATCTTTTCATCGCCACTACAATAGTTACCCCAGCAACAGCGTGTTGCTAGTGAGGTTGCTAACGTGTGTGTGTGTATGTGTGTGTGCCTGTGTGTGTGTGTGCGAGTGTGGGTGTGTGTACGAGAGATATGATCAGAGGAAAGTGATGCAGAAGACGACAGTAAATTATATCATCATTCCATATACTTCAGTAGAACACACACACACACACAGACACACACAGTCCAAGCAGGCTTTCAACTCAACAGGAGAACAGATTGGAATCTAAAGAGTTGACCATGAACCGGACCTTGTTAGTATCAGGTTCCGCAGTAGCCCTAAACAAAGTAATGTTCTGTGTTTCTCTCATCTTGTCTTTAAAAGAAAAACAGGCGCAATGTTTGTCACTTGGTTCCAGAGTGGGTGGTCTAACAGCTCCGTGTGTGTGTGTGTTCTGTGTTACACTTTGGTCTACAGACAAGTGGCACAAAAAACTGTGAAAAAGCACCTATACAGCAACTTGAATTCAGAAGACTACATCTCTGTATCCCCAATGTACATCATATGGGCTAAAAAATGCCTAATATTAAACAGATTACTGTAAGTAACAGTTGCCTATTGCATGCATTTCACCAAACGTTTATAGTCAATTCATAATAGTAAAGTTATTTTCCCCTTGTAGTTGTCTCTAGTTATATTCCTGTACAGTTATTTCATAATGTTTGGTCTTTCATAATGTTTGGTCTAGTGTTTGGGTTGTATTAGGTTGTTGTTTCCTGAGATCCTGCGTATTTTGTGTTTTTCTCATCTTTTTTTTGTTTTTTGCAGATTGTTCAGTGTTACATAGTGTTTATGTTTTTAAATCCCAGGTGTCAGGGGGCTATAAGGAGATCCAGAGGTGCATTCAGAAAACTCTGAAAAAAGTTTTATATAAATGTTTCTTCTCACACATTGTGTACTCGGCTCCGGCTGGCAGGGCATGACAGATTTCAGATTAGCTTTCGGTGATGGAAAATGTATTTTTTTGGGATCAGGTAAACAAGCGGGCTGATATTTTCCCGTGGAACAATTCAATGCAACAGACCTCTTGGAGCGTAAACGCTAGGAGGTAAGTAGAGGAGCCACTTAACATAGCATGGGGGGTTTGGAGCTTACGAGGGAGGGAGGGAGGGGAGGGAGGAGGAGAGGATGGACGAGGAGAGGAGGGAGGAGCGGAGGGAGGAAGGGGGTGAAATTAGAAGGGATTGGGTTAGAGAAGGAGGAGAGTGGATGCTGACCATATGATTTCAGAGTGAATTTTATGCTTTCGTTCACAGTTTTCCAGTTGCTGAGTGTGTGTGTGTGCGTGTGTGTGTGCGTGCGTGTGTGTGTGCGTGTGTGCTTGCGTACGTGGGCAATTTCTACCTTATTCATCATTTTTCTATTTCCTGCATCGTGGTCCTTTGTATGGGTACCTGCGTAGGGTTCTTCATCACTCTTCCTCTCCTCCTAGAGAACAATCTGTGGCTCACTGTTCCCTTCCATGATAATGGCAATAAATACACACAAGTTACATCGTGTCCTATTGGCCGAGCCGCAACCACACAAGTTACATTGTGTCCTATTGGCCGAGCCATAACCACACAAGTTACATCGTGTCCTTTTGGCCGAGCCACAATCACAGAGCCAATCCGCAAAGACCAGAGTAATGTGATATGATCTGCAAATCATATATCTCTATATTTAATAGAAAATAGTAGAAAGACAACATATAAATTGTTCAAACTGAGAAATGTTATTTATTTCGGAAAAATACATGCCCATTTTTTATTTGATGCCAGAAACATGTTTAAAAAAAATTGGGAGAGGGGCATGTTTACCACTGTGTTGCATCACCTCTTCT
The DNA here is from genome assembly GCF_011004845.1 of Esox lucius. Taxonomy (NCBI): domain Eukaryota; kingdom Metazoa; phylum Chordata; class Actinopteri; order Esociformes; family Esocidae; genus Esox; species Esox lucius. The sequence goes on along the minus strand of NC_047586.1, from coordinate 4,587,985 downwards.
TTTAACAACACTCTGTAAGCGTTTGGGAACTAAGGAGACCAATTGCTGTAGTTTTGGAAGTGAAATGTTTTCCCATTCTTTCTTGATATAGGATTGCAGCTGTTCAACAGTTCAGGGTCTTCTTTGTCGTTTTCTTGTTTTTATAAAGCGCCAAATGTTTTCAATGGGTGACAGGTCTTGACTGCAGGCAGGCCAGTTTAGCACCCAGACTCTTTTACTACAGAGCCAGGCTGTTGTAATACGTGCAGAATGTGTTTTGGCATTGTCTTTCTGAAATAAGCAAGGCCTTCCCTGAAAGAGACATTGTCTGGACAACAGCATATATTGCTCCAAAACCTGTATAAATCAGTCAGCATTAATGTTGCCTTCACAGATGTGCAAGTCACCCATGCCATGTGCACCAATGCACCCCCATACCATCACGGATGCAGGCTTTTGAACTGTGTGCTGATAACAGGCCGGATGGTCTCCCTCCTCTTTAGTCCGGAGGACGCGGAGTCCATGATTCCACCCAAAATTGTGGTGGTGAATCCTTCCCCATCTTTACTTCTGAAAGACTCATCCTCTCTGGGATGCTCTTTTTATACCCACTCATGTTACTGACTTGTTAACAATTAACCAAATTAGTTGTTTTTTTTAGCATTACATCATCAGCCGTAACATTATGACCTAATATTGTGTAGGTCCGCCTTTTGCTGCCAAAACAGCCCAAAACAGTACTGACCACTGCAGACTCGGAAACACCCCACAAGGGCTGCAGTTTTGGAGATGCTCTGACCCAGTTTTCTAGCCATCACAATATGGCCCTTATCAAAGTCGCTCAGATCCTTACGCTTGCCCATTTTTCCTGGTTCTAACACATCATCTTTGAGGACAGAATGTTAACTTGCTGCGTAATACAGCTCCACATTTTCTTTTGACTACTGCACCTTTTTCTTTCCTTTCCCAAAAAGTTGAAAAGGAAAGTTTTGGGTGAGGAACAGAAGCGCCCAATTTGCAGTGGTGTCTTACTTTTAACCCTTCTGTTCCTCACTCAAAACCTTCCTTTTTAACTTTTTTGGAAAGGAAAGAAAAAGGTACAGTGGTGTCCTAATTGTTTTCGAAGCTGTATATCCCACCCACTGACAGGTGCCATGATAATGAGATTATCAGTGTTATTCACTACACCTGTCAGTGGTCATAATGTTATGGCTGATCGGTGTATCTATTATACTGTGTATATATATATATATATATATATATATATATATATATATATATATATATATATATATATATATATATTTTATTTTTTGTTGTTGTCTTTTGTTTTGATTGTTGTGTTTTTCTTTTGCAACTGCCATGACATCCGTCAGTTTTTGTATACTGTTGTGTCCAACACATGTTGATTTGATTCTTCGGACTCTCTAAACACACCAGAGCAGAAGGGCTTCATCAGCACAGTACTTAAAGATACACTCTCTTACACACGCACACACGCACACACGTACACACGCACACACGCACACACGCACAGCTACAGAGAGAAGTGAGAGGGGAGGGAGGCATATAAGAGAGAGCAGGGGAGATAGGCCAATGCTAATGAGGTGAGGGACAACATTTGAAAACATGTACACACAAACGCTCACCGCCACTCCACTCTAGTCTACTCTCTCGCAGTCCCTCCCTAATTATTTTTATCATCGTCATCAATTAATGAGGTTATTGGTTCCGTCCTGGAGCCTTAGCACAGATAAAGCCCTATTAGAACTGGTTGTTAAAGAGCTGTCAACAGCGTTACGGCTCCCCAAACACGGCCACATGCTGCTCAGGTTGCAGGGGCCTCGGCATCACCACACCGTAGCCTGGTGCCGTTGTCAGGGCGTCGTCGTGGCGATGTCGTGGTGTTGTTGCAGCGTTGCGGATGGAACATCAACCAAATGAGCTCCTCCAGCTGGAACGAACGTCTACATTTGACCTTTGAGTTCAAATATGTGGCCTCAGTATGTGTGCCAAATCCACGCAATTGGCCTAGAAAGGAAAATGGTGGGGCCGGTCATCCTTCTTGAAATTCCTCTCGGGGGAAGGGGTTTACAGTGTTTAAAATGTTCATTCAGTCCAGCAGAGGGTCCTGCCGTAGGGGCTGGCATACCCAGCGACAGGGACATCACCAGACATGACGTTTAGGCTGAAGCTTATGGAGGCCTGGGGCCGAGGGAACCACATGAATACCAATGAACTTGCTGGCCTGAGAAAAAAAAAACGGCCCCTTCTAGAATTATTTAATGTAGACATTTTAAGAATATGTTTTATTTCCAGACAAAATACCTAAACACCAGGCAACTCTAACCCCTGACCCCTGACCTTACTGCCTGTAGCATATTGAGAAGGGAGGAGGACTCAAGACTAAGAGGGAATTATAGTCCACCTGCCCCCCGGTGCCACTCCGATATCCAAACCGACCGCCAGCCGCATCGACACGTTAACCATCATCTCTTTGACACTTCCTGAGCTGGCCAAGGCCAAAAGCCTATTGTTTCAAGGAAGCCATTCAATAATTAAATGTGTCTGCACACAGACAGAAGTAATTATATGATGTGGCAAATGTCTTAAATATTATTCAACAACACCTCCAGCACACCGCAGCTATTTGCTTGCATGCTGAGTTCTCCCCAAGGCCAATTAGCCTGGACAACAGTTTTTATTGAACTCATCCACAGAGAACAGGAACTCCAACTGAAATCGTACAAAAAAAAGATGACCTAGACTGTGGAGGACAGTCAGGCCAATCAATAGAAATGAGTTGCACCTTGACCAGACAGAGGTAATCAACCAAATAAAGGCTGAAGGTGACGACATTAAGTTAAACAAAACGACGAGCTGTATTTTCCACATGAGCCTAGTCTCAATTAGTGACATTAACGGATCAGCAAACTACACTAACACTGGTCCTGAACACTCCACTCAGCTAACATTTCCCAGCATTGCCGTAACCATGCAGGCCTATCTAATCAGAGATTCAGAGAAAACTATATTCTGACATTGACTGATTCTTCCTATCAAAACGAGTACCCATGCTTGACCATGAACTAGGCTTAAAACATTTTACACTCAGACACATTTTTAGAAATCATGGCCGATAGCCTACCAGAACAATTATTTTATGTCATGCTATTTTTCCACGGGCTGACATCAATTTCAAACTCACTTGGCAGGGCCAGGAACATACAGTATCTTCATCAGAGGGAGGGACAATAGATTTTATTAACATTGAGCTCCTCTTTTCTCAAAGTATCAGCTATTATATTGCACTTTACCTTAACCAGTCTAAACCCAATTTAACAACAAACATGAAATATTGCCAGACAGTGAAATCTTGTCAGTAGAACAGTGTTTCTACTCCTAAAAGAGAACATCACTGTCTTTTGTTCGGGAGGCATGTTCAATGTCTACACGGCCATGATTAGTAGCATTTCCATGTTTGCTATCGTGTGTAACTGGCAAAGGCACAAACCAATCCCGGACCAGACGAGCCAGATAAAGGGTTCTGAAGTGATACAAAGTGTCGGAATGTAGCTTTTACACAACACTGGCCTAATGAACGCTGCCTTGTCTTGGCAGGCTAGCTAGCGCTTTGCTATTACCCTTAATTTAATTATATCTAAATGGAAAATAAGAGTGGGGAGACAGAAAAGGAGGGGGCTTAATGGAATTATTCTGTTGGTTTGCAGGGCTCATGAATTCCCCCCAGTGTCTCTGACACGCCATTTCATCTCCCTATTACTTAAAGCAGACCCTGCGTGGTGTTGAGTCCGTGTGTTTGTGTGTAGCTGGAATGGATGGATGCAGTATCACTGCTGAAATCACTGCACTCTGGGCTGGGTGGTTTTCGGTTATTAGTCGGATGAGGGAGAGGGTCTCTAGCTTTCTGCATGATGTCATCAAAATAGGGTCCCAGTGGAGCTTGGCACGGTGACCCGCCTATGGGCTCTGGAGCCGAGTGCCTCTCTCCCCTCTCCAACTCTGTCCCCCTCCCTGTCTCTCTCTCTCTCATTCCCTCTCTTGTTTTATCTCCCCTCTCCATCCATCTATCTCGGCCGTCTTCTCCACATTTTCTCAGTTTTCTCTCAGGCTCAATCCGTCCAGCGATCTCTGTTTTCCTTTGTCATCGCCTCTCGACTTTTCCTGAGGGAGATGGACACTTCCCTCCACACCTTGCTCTCTCCTCTCTCCCATCCAACTCTCTCCCTCCATCCCTCCATCCCTCTGTCTCACACCCCTTTACCTACATGCTCCGTTGCTTGCCTTGGCCTTAGCAGAGAGGCGACACATCTCTGTGTCATTCCATCCACACATCCGCCCACCCTTCACCCATCCAATCAGCCCTGATCCTCCATCTTTTAGACAACCACTCTTTCACAACAAGTAACGGGACAAAAGAGACTTATAAAAACTCTGCATCCTTTACCTCGGCAGCCTCAGTCAAGACAGAGAGAAGGAGAAGCCAAATGCCCTGGCTCAGAACTCTCCATTACAAAGTTTGACGACTTGACAAAAGCTGATCGTCGCCAAAAGAGAGTGTGTTGCTGTTAACGCTCGGGTAGAAGAGTGAAGACTCAGTCCCCACTAGGGTAATGGTGGGGAGGTGCGGACACACACACACGTACACACACACGCTTCCTCTATCTGGGTGCACTGAGCCAGTGATGCACACACAGTGACCACCCACTTGATAACATTTTCGTCAGTTACGCCAGGAAAAGCTAGAGTACCAGTTCTACGGCACTCTCTTAATCTATGCTGATTCCACACATCCAGTACCAGCACTCTGAGAAAAGAGTGGGTTCCCAAAGGGCTGAACCATTTCCATTTTCAGATATGAGTCTTTGAAAAGGGTTCGGCCTTGGAACCACAACGTTCTACCTGGAACCCAAATGCGCACTGAAAGGGACAGCCAAATTACATTTTGCCTGAGGGTGAGAGCAGTTCCAGCAAGACACGAATTCCCAAACACTCTACACAATAACATATTTCAGATTTGGAAAGTAACAGACAAACAGAAAGCGAGAGACAGAGAGAACGAGAGAAAGAGCAAAAATGAAGGAGAGAAAAAGAAAGAAAAATAGATTTTAGGAGTCCATTGGTATATGTGGTATATAGACAAGGGCTGAATGTAGGTGTGTTGATAGCTACTATGAGTATCACACCAAGTCCCAGGCAAGCATATCATAAATCATGATAACACATGGATACTGTCTCCTGTTTGCACAGAATTTATACCAGTCAGTACATTTACTGAAGCGGCTCCTCAACTCTCCATCTCTCTTTATGTCTCTATCACTCTCTCACCATCTTTATCTCTATTACTTGCTCCTTGTCTCTCTCTCTCTATCTCTCTCTCTTTCTCTCTCTCTCTATATATATATACACTCACCTAAAGGATTATTAGGAACACCATACTAATACTGTGTTTGACCCCCTTTCGCCTTCAGAACTGCCTTAATTCTACGTGGCATTGATTCAACAAGGTGCTGAAAGCATTCTTTAGAAATGTTGGCCCATATTGATAGGATAGCATTTTGCAGTTGATGGAGATTTGTGGGATGCACATCCAGGGCACGAAGCTCCCGTTCCACCACATCCCAAAGATGTTCTATTGGGTTGAGATCTGGTGACTGTGGGGGCCATTTCAGTACAGTGAACTCATTGTCATGTCCAAGAAACCAATTTGAAATGATTTGAGCTTTGTGACATGGTGCATTATCCTGCTGGAAGTGGTGGTCATAAAGGGATGGACATCGTCAGAAACAATGCTCAAGTAGGCTGTGGCATTTAATTGGCAATTGGCACTAAGGGGCCTAAAGTATGCCAAGAAAACATCCCCCACACCATTACACCACCACCACCAGCCTGCACAGTGGTAACAAGGCATGATGGATCCATGTTCTCATTCTGTTTACGCCAAATTCTGACTCTACCATCTGAATGTCTCAACAGAAATCGAGACTCATCAGACCAGGCAACCAGGTGAGCTTGTGCAAATTGTAGCCTCTTTTTTCTATTTGTAGTGGAGATGAGTGGTACCCGGTGGGGTCTTCTGCTGTTGTAGCCCATCCGCCTCAAGGTTGTGCGTGTTGTGGCTTCACAAATGCTTTGCTGCATACCTCGGTTGTAACGAGTGGTTATTTCAGTCAAAGTTGCTCTTCTATCAGCTTGAATCAGTCGGCCCATTCTCCTCTGACCTCTAGCATCAACAAGGCATTTTCGCCCACAGGACTGCCGCATACTGGATGTTTTTCCCTTTTCACACCATTCTTTGTAAACCCTAGAAATGGTTGTGCGTGAAAATCCCAGTAACTGAGCAGATTGTGAAATACTCAGACCGGCCCGTCTGGCACCAACAACCCTGCCACGCTCAAAATTGCTTAAATCACCTATCTTTCCCATTCTGACATTCAGTTTGGAGTTCAGGAGATTGTCTTGACCAGGACCACACCCCTAAATGCATTGAAGCAACTGCCATGTGATTGGTTGATTAGATAATTGCATTAATGAGAAATTGAACAGGTGTTCCTAATAATCCATTAAGTGAGTGTATATATATATATATATATATATAGTGTATGAGTGTATGTATATATATATATAGTGTATGAGTGTATGTAAATATATATAGTATATTCCTGCCCAACCTCACTCTCTTTTTCCCTCTCTGCTCAGTCTTTAAGGGGTCAATATCGAGATACACAGGACGAGGAAACCAGAAAATGGGTCGATATCAAGACACACAGAGGACTGATAAAACCAGGAAATGGGTTGATATCAAGACACACAGAGGACCGAGGATACCAGAAAATGGGTCGGTATCAAAACACACAGAGGACTGATAAAACCAGGAAATGGGTCGATATCAAGACACACAGAGGACCGAGGATACCAGAAAATGGGTTGGAATGACAAAATTACCAAATTGGAGACTGAAAATCACCTGAAAAATTGCTACATATCAAACTGAGCTTTTGGAAAGAGAGACAGCAGTTTGAAGGTCAGACAGGAAGGAAGACATGTTTCCGAGAAAGACAGAAAAGAGGCCGGTAAAGACAAGAAAAGACAGGAAAAGACAGGAAAGAGGCCGGTAAAACAGAACGACAATGTCTCAGGAATCCAGACAGACCAATCCAAACAGACCTATACTACAAACAGTTACTTTCTCTCACAACGAAACGCAATGTTTTGTGTGTTCGGGACACAGCCGCGGGCTCGTTAAAACAGACGCCCATCGAACCAACTATGGTCGTTTTTGCCTTGTCGTTTTCAGCCCTCCCCGCCACCGGTCCATCAAACCAACCCGACGGGAGAGAAACAGACATCAGCAGTGCGACTGACAGTGGTGCTGTTCCACCTACAGCAGATTCCCCCTGTAAGCTGAACCCGGCTGTCCGGTATTAGTGTCAGGCTGAAGAAGGGCCAGTCTGTGGCGGCGCCAGGCAGCCTCCATTATCTGTAATGGGCCCAGAGGACCGGTTAAACACGGGAAATCAATCCAGCTACGTTTCCTCCCGCCCTGCCCACCACAGACATAAGGTGTGAGTGTGTGTGTGTGTGTGTTAAACTAGCTAAATGTAAAAATGTATAATAGTGGAAGAAGTAGAATTTGTTTACTTCTCTGTACCTACTTGCTTATTTTTCTCCCCCCAACTTTGTCTCCCTGTCCCCTTAATTCCTCTCTCTCTCCCCCTCCCTCCCCTCTCTGTAATTCTCTCTTGCAAATGCTCTGTTGATGTAAATCCTCTGTTAGTGCTCTAATTTAGGCACTGGTCTGATCTCCTTATAATCATTGAGCCATTAGTGGGGGACCCTAGATAGAGACCCTAGGTACTGTAAGGACTCTAGCAAAGGACACCTGGGTTGGGACTCTAAATAGGGACCCTAGGTAGGGACCCTATTCTAAAGTAGTATGTATATATGAAAGGGATTTGGGATGGGTGCAGATGTAGAAAAGGTGTGATTTACTTGAACGATCCTACAAGCATTTTACGTACACTGGTCGGAGATCACCGTTGATAAATACCACTTGTTCTTAGCGTCAGTCTTCACGCGCGGCCATTTATGTTCCTATTTCAATAGGCACCTTTGCCACCCAAGTCAAATTACATGAAATATCGTAACCTGTTAAGTAACATTCCATGAAAGTTGAAATGGAAATACAATTAAATTGATGCATCAGAAAATGTAATTCACATATTTTGGAAATATCTTTACTATACTGGCTAGTCTTCATTTCAGAAGCAGTTGCCTTATTTCACCACTTGGCTCTGTGAATACACATTGCCATATCCCCCCCCCCCCATCTAAAAATGATTGCAGGCATGGTTTACACACAGATTGGTGCATTCGAAGGCTTGATAAATGAGGACACTGGACTAGGTGATGTCATCGCCGGGTGATCAATGACCAGTCAGAAGAACTCCCCTGAGGGACGGTAGGTTCAGTGACATGACCGTCCAGATCAATAGCCTTCTGGAAGGATGGAGTGGGATGGGGAGAGAGGACAAAGAGAGAGAGAACAAACCCAAATCAACCTGACTGAGATGACATGAAGAACTGGGGTGAAAGTCATGCTCCAGTGATGACATGAAGAACTGGGGTTAAAGTCATGCTCCAGTGATGACATGAAGAACTGGGGTTAAAGTCATGCTCCAGTGATGACATGAAGAACTGGGGTTAAAGTGATGCTCCAGTGATGACATGAAGAACTGGGGTGAAAGTCATGCTCCAGTGATGACATGAAGAACTGGGGTTAAAGTGATGCTCCAGTGATGACATGAAGAACTGGGGTTAAAGTGATGCTCCAGTGATGACATGAAGAACTGGGGTTAAAGTGATGCTCCAGTGATGACATGAAGAACTGGGGTTAAAGTCATGCTCCAGTGATGACATGAAGAACTGGGGTTAAAGTCATGCTCCAGTGATGACATGAAGAACTGGGGTTAAAGTGATGCTCCAGTGATGACATGAAGAACTGGGGTTAAAGTCACGCTCCAGTGATGACATGAAGAACTGGGGTTAAAGTGATGCTCCAGTGATGACATGAAGAACTGGGGTTAAAGTCACGCTCCAGTGATGACATGAAGAACTGGGGTTAAAGTCACGCTCCAGTGATGACATGAAGAACTGGGGTTAAAGTCACGCTCCAGTGATGACATGAAGAACTGGGGTTAAAGTCACGCTCCAGTGAAGAACTGGGGTTAAAGTCACGCTCCAGTGATGACATGAAGAACTGGGGTTAAAGTCACGCTCCAGTGAAGAACTGGGGTTAAAGTCACGCTCCAGTGATGACATGAAGAACTGGGGTTAAAGTCATGCACCAGTGATGACATGAAGAACTGGGGTTAAAGTCACGCTCCAGTGAAGAACTGGGGTTAAAGTCACGCTCCAGTGATGACATGAAGAACTAGGGTTAAAGTCACGCTCCAGTGAAGTCATGCTCCAGAGCTTTTAGGTAAAATTTCAATCAGTAATTAAGAAACACCCATCAAAACAGGCCCACAAAACCCATCTGTTCATTTGCAAAAATAAATTCAATAGAAGGAGCAAAACAAACGATTACACTTGTAGACTAAATGTTGTTAATTTTGAAATTGGTATATGTTGCAATTTCCTGTCTAAACAAAATGGTAGTACTTTGTAGTGCTCACAGTACCTAAGAGAGGACAGGAGAGGAACGAAGGCAGAGGAGAGAATGGACATGAGAGAGGAGAGAAGGGAGAGGAGAGAGGAGAGAGAGAGGGGAGAGAAGGGAGGGGAGAGAGATTGGGGTGAGGAGAGAGGAGAGAGAGGAGAGAGAGGGGGTGAGGAGAGAAGGGAGAGGAGAGAGGAGAGAGAGGGGGTGAGGAGAGAAGGGAGAGGAGAGAGGAGAGAGGAGAGAGAGGAGAGAGAGGGGGTGAGGAGAGAAGGGAGAGGAGAGAGGAGAGAAAGGAGAGTGGAGAGAGAGGAGAGAGAGGGGGTGAGGAGAGAAGGGAGAGGAGAGAGGAGAGAGGAGAGAGAGGAGAGAGAGGAGAGAGGAGAGAGAGGAGAGAGAGGGGAGAGGAGAGTGGGTAGCAGAGTGACGATAGAGATTGAAAAACATACAAAGGAAACTCTATTCCCTTTAACCAGGGCAGAATGGACTATAACCCAGGTGGACCCCTGAGTTCACCACCTCTTTGCCCCTGTCCCCCACCACCCCACCCCCAGGACCCTGATTCAGTTCTGGCTGCTTGGAGCCTAATGGAGCCTCTCCTCCCAGCACGCCCCGAGATCTTGCTCCCCAGACCCAGAGGAGTCATGCCCTGCGACAGTTTCATCAATCTCCCAGGTTCCGGTACAAAACTGTGACTCGTGGGGACCATAATGGCCGCTGGTAGAGATCGGCGCTCCCATCTAACTACATGTTAATGACAGCAGTGTCCAGTGGTCGGCTGGTACAGGACCTTTCCCCCGACAGTGTAAGGAAACACTGGTTCACTGAAATAATACAACCGGTGGATGTCTTAGCGTTTCAATATGATGCCGCAACTGTGGGAAAATGACTGGTTACGGTTGCTCATGTGACCTAAGTCAGGTAGAGAGGGAGAGAGAGAGAGAGCGAGAGAGAAAAAGAGTTTGTATGCATGTGTCCGCGTGTCCTTGTGTATGTGTGTGTGTGTGTGTGTGCGTGCATGTGTGTGTGCGTGTGAAGGGGGGATGTAAACAGACCTGGAAGCTGTTAAGCCACTGAACCATTCAATTAACAGTTTCTCAGTCAAATGAACCCAAGGAATAAACACAACATTTCCTTCAGCATCAGCCAGACACACCCAACAACGCGATGCCCTCCCATATGACTGACTCTCCCCCAGCTAGAAAACACAGCTAACCCGGCCTGTTTAACTCACAAAGGCAAAGCCCAATCATCATCGATTTTTTACGAGGGGATTTAAGACCTCAAAATTACATGCAATAGCATAATTTTACTGCAATCTCCCACCTGGGAGACTGCATGGCACCCGGAGGTTCATTTTCATCTGGCCCGTTCAAAGAAAGCAAAAAAAAAACACAGTACAGTCACCGAATAGATTGACCCCAACAGAACCCAATAGAATGACTCACTGTTTCATATCCCAAGGTTTCTTCAGTCTCACACTAAACGACGTCACGCTCTGACAAGTTAGCCACAACAGAAAACACCAAACAACACGTTTCAACGCCTATGTACATCGCAATGTGCATCAAGTGTGAGCGAACTAACGTCGGAGGCTCATTGCAGGTAAATAATAGTTTACTAATTGCTCCCGCTGGAGGAACAGCATGGAGTGTCAGTGTGTTTCAGAGTAGGGAGGACGGGTGACTTTTAATGGAAAAATACAATGTCATACAGAACAAACAACGACCAACCGGACACATGAGGGAAGGAGAGGCCTGAATAGGGAATGTGGTCAGGAAAACTGGTGAGGGAGATAAAAACAAACAGGTGTCTGTGCTCCTAAAGAAGGGAGGGCGTTGGATCTCACCTGCACAACAGGACGTGATATGGATAATAAATGCTTTATTTGCCTCATGAAATAATAGTAAATAAATTATACTGTTTGTTATACCTCTGTCATAGACTATAATGGTTGTTATTAGTAAATTTTTTCTAAAGGCTATTGATATTACTTTTTCATTCTTATTCTTTGTCCCCTGGGTGCCTTTGTTTTTGGGCCATTTAAACAACTTTCTTTTTAGATGTGTTCTTTGATCGAGGAAAAGCCATGCATTAAACGATGAAAGCATAGCCTAGCCCAAAGTTATTCATAGCCTTTACAGTTAAGAGAGAAAGCAATGAAGGCTGTTTTTAAAAAGACAGCAAAACAAAACATATTGTTGGTTCTATGAACAAATGAGAAAGAATAGGTTGTGGATGTAGCTTTACCGTAGCCTACATTTTAATTATAACTATGGCCTACATTTTTATTACAGCTATAGCCTACATTTTAACTATGGCCTACATTTTAATTATAACTATGGCCTACATTTTAATTATAACTATGGCCTACATTTTTATTACAGCTATGGCCTACATTTTAATTATAACTATGGCCTACATTTTAATTACAGCTATAGCCTACATTTTAATAATAACTATGGCCTACATTTTTATTATAGCTATAGCCTAAATTTTAATTATAACTATGGCCTACATTTTAATTATAGCTATGGCCTACATTTTAATTATAGCTATAGCCTACATTTGAATTATAACTATAGCCTACATTTTTATTATAACTATGGCCTACATTTTAATTAGAACTATGGCCTACATTTTAATTATAACTATGGCCTACATTTTAGTTATAACTATAGCCTACATTTGAATTATAACTATAGCCTACATTTCTATTATAGCTATAGCCTACATTTTTATTATAGCTATAGCCTACATTTTAATTATAGCTATGGCCTACATTTTAATTATAGCTATGGCCTACATTTTAATTATAACTATGGCCTGCATTTGAATTATAACTATTGCATTCAGTTTTATTATAGCTATAGCTTACATTTTAATTATAGCTATGGCCTACATTTTAATTATAGCTATACCCTACATTTAAATCATAGCTACAGCCTATGTTTTGATTATAGCGTATAGAGTATATCTTATATTCTGGTCAAACATCATTCACCATATTGCGACTCTGTCACCACTGACGAGGTCAAGTGTGTCAATACTGTGATTAATGAAGATATCGGTCGACCCCACGTTGGGATGAGTACTCATGGACACCAGCCTCCCGATAATCATCAATGTTATGCAATATTACACCATTCAGGGGTGTGGTTCCATGATTCCCCTCGCAATAAGTGGAACAAGAACGGTAAAGTCCTGTGTCTTGCTTTATTTATTAAAGGAAAGGAGAAGAGAGGAGATAGTGGCAGAGGAGGAGATGGGAGATGAGAGGAGAAAAAAGAGGGGCAGTGTAGAAGGAGAAAAGGAGTGGAGAAGAGTGAAGGGAAGAGAGGAAAAGGGGACAGAAGAGGAGAAAGAAGGGGTGAAGAGAGGACAGGAGTGATGACAGAGGAGGAGGGAGGAGAAGAGCAGAGAAGTGTGGAGGTTAGTCCTTTGACAGGGCATGTAATAAAGCTATGTAATAAAGCTATGTAATAAAGTAATGTAAAGCTAAGGGGGATGTTTAGTTAGCTGAGCAGACAGTCTGTGTTTGTGTGGGCAGTATGTGAGTGTGTGTATGTATACAGTATGTGTGTGTTTGTATATACAGTACGTTTGCATGTGTGTGTATATACAGTATGTGTGTGTATGTGTGTATACAGTATGTGTGTGTGTTTATTTAGTGTGTGTGTGTGTGTGTGTGTGTGTATATATACAGTATGTGTGTGTGTGTGTATATATACAGTATGTGTGTGTGTGTGTATATACAGTATGTATGTTTGTGTGTGTATATAATATTTGTGTGTGTGTGTGTGTGTCCGTGGAGACAGCCGTTACACTGCGTCTCATAATGCTGTTTGATTTAATAAGAGCGAACAAAAGGGACGCTAGTTAACAGCCGGCACCCAGGTTAGCGGGCAAATTAATTTTAAATGGGGTTTTTGATTACTCTGCCGTAACCGTGCCGACAGGATGCTGGCTCTCACAAGACCCTCATTGTCAGGGCTGGTGTCACCAATCAGCTGGTAACAGATGGAATCAATAACACAGGCCTTATCCGCAGGGGATGAGGATGGGAAGGACGGGGAGAGAGAGTAAGGGAGTCAGAGAGAGGGATGATGACAGTGGGGGACATTTTAAAAAACTTTTTGTCTTCCTTGAATGAGACTCCCTGATTTAACTAAGACTAACCTTTACACCCCCCCCCCCCCAAAAAAAACACATAACCACACAGAGCAAACAAGCATATTTCTAAATCGACCCACATATACTGTCCCTTAGTGCGCACAATCTTCCACACGGACACACATAGCATGGTCACAATGCAATACTCACGTGAGCACCGCTTCGCAAAACTGCTCCCCGAAAAAAATAAACACAGGCAGTTCCACCAAGACCCCAAACCTCCTGAAACAAATCCACCCAGTTAAGCGTTGCATGGAACTCAAATTCGACCCTGAGACACTTTAACCAAACAGACAGTTTAGCCTGGACAAATAACATTTCACCCCCTCTCACTACTTGACAACACCAACACAAACATCCCCAGACAAAAGACCACTCCAGGACCTCTCACACACAGTCTCCAAAAAAGACAGTAGCAGTAACACCCTGCCACACACAGAACCCAGAGTCTCACTCCGTTAAATGTTCCACAAAGCATGATGTTATAACATGTCATGTTCAACCTTGTAGCATCATGCTAACATGTCTGTCTGTCCAATAAAGGACCAACAAGGTGCTTTTGTTTCTCAAACAGCCTTTGTCTGTGCAGAGACAGTAAAACTGCTTCCAAAGCAGCGCAGGGGACACAGGATGAGTGAATTTAGATCTCAGGTTATGAATGCTGTAATAAAGGCATCATATCCCCAACTGTCTCCATGGTGATCAGATCAGAGCCAACCGTAGACAAACTGGAGAGCTGAAAATGACTTCAGTCAGATTGGAAAAGAAAGAAACACGCAATTATTTCGAACACACAACCTTTCTCCGCCCATTGCTGTTTTTCTAACGGCCAAAATGTCTTATGCAATTGAAATTCCCAGTGCAGTACCTTTTTAATGATGGTGGCAATAATATTATCATATGTTATTATAATAAAAAATACAAATAATCACAGCTGTTTATACAAAATCAATAGCCTGGAATTCCTTCCTCTTTTGTTTGGAAAGTACTTTAGGGCAAATGTAACAAGGATGATTTTATTATAACTGACCAACAACTGTTTAAATATGGGGTGGGATCTTGAAGTTCCCCTCACACAGTCCAGACTATTTGGTATTTTCCTTTTCATTCATTCATCTAGGTACAGTAAGCCACCTGAGAAACAATTAGCATTTTACAATGACGACCTGGCAAAGGGTATGCCAATGCAAAATAACAGCACGTGAAACCAAATCATTTACTTAAAATACAAAACTGACTGTGTACAAGCAACACAGACAAACATGGAGTGGCCATAAATGCGAGCTAATCGTATCCAGACAAGGCTTCAGCAGGTGCAGTGATCAGAGTCTCAAGCTTAAGGGGTCTTCTGCAACTCACCCTCGGCAGACTGAAGTGAAGGACAACTGAAGGAAGACTTGGTTTCAGTAATGACCTGGGTGAGATTTCTACCAGAGAGTACTGACGCAGTAGCAGATATTCAGGAGTAAGCTGAGGTAGAGGGGGACATTTGCAGAAAAGGTAGTGGTACGCTAGTTGGTACCAGTGGGCCCGGTGTTTGTAGCAAGGACCCGTTAATCACAGGGCAAAGGTCACAAGGATCATGAGCATTGTTGGGCGCATGTGACAAGGCCAATGGCAGTGTGGTAAATTGCATGCAACTCTTCTGTTAGCGGCGAGCCCAGGAAATACATAGTCGTGGTCGACAGTTGAGAAGGCTGTCCTTTTTCACATGTCCTGGATTTAACTCTAAGGGGGGTTACGTGGGACGTTCATGACTAAGATGGGCAGTCAGACTGTAAATCAAGGTACTTGTAAACATGCCTCATTCTGACAAACAGCAGTGGACCTGTTGAGGTTGACTTTTTTGAAACATGTCGCTGGCATCAAATTCAAAATGGGCATGGATTTTTCTAAAAACAATAACGTTTCTCAGTTTCAATATTTAATATGTTGTCTTTGTACTTTTTTCAATTAAATATGGGGATTTGCACATCTTGCGTTCTGTTTTTATTTGGATCTTACGCAGCGTCCCAACAATTTTTGGTTGTATTTAATTGTGTTTTCAGGGTGGCCAGAGAGGGGACAGTTGTAAACAGGATGGTGTCATAGACACCGAGGTGGATGAGACGTTGAGAGGTGGATGAGACGTTGAGAGGTGGATGAGATGTTGAGAGGTGGATGAGACGTTACCAGCACAAGTGCAAAATCATTAATATACAAAGGGAACGGGGCCTCCGAAATCCCCAGTTTGCCGAGTCTGTCAATTAGGATGTGCTGGTTCACACTGTGAAAGGCTTTAGCCAAATCAATAAAAAAACAGCAGCACAAAACTAATTTTTGTGTAAAGCAGACAGGAAGTTATTTAGGAGCTTTAGAGATGATTAGACTCACCATTGGTCAGAGAATGTACATTTTGTAAGATTTGTGTCCTAATGCCCACAACTGAGCATTTCAAGGGCCAAATAAGGCTTACGGAAATACATTAAAATTTGGAGTTTCACAAAAATCTGTCTTTCTCATATCCAACTGAAACAAGGGCCATTTATCCTGATTATAATTTGCTCATTTCCCAAACAGTCTTTACAAAAATGTTCAAACTGCACTGACTAGTTTGTGTGTGTGTGTGTGTGTGTGTGTGTGTGTGTGTATGTGTTTGTGTGTGTATGTGTGTTTCTGTCCCCAAACTGGTTGAATCCATTTTGTCCCCATTTTGAAAAAGGCAATTATTTTGGCTTAAATGTAGGATAAGGCATTAGGGCTTGATTGGGTGTGGGTATGAAGGTTAAGTTAATGAGGTTAAAGTAAGGTTAAGGTTAATGTTAATGTTAGAGAAAGGGTTAGGACTGTAAGACTCCTTTAAGGAAAATCTACTTCGGTGTCCCCATTTAGATGGACAAGTAACTTCTGTGTGTATATGGAAGGTGAGGGATCAGCCCAGAACTACACAGCAGGACCTGGTCAATGACCTGAAGAGAGCTGGGACCACAGTCTCAAAAAAAATCATTAGTAACACACTACGCCGTCAAGGATTAAAATCCTGCAGCGCACACAAGGTCACCCTGCTCAAGTCAGCGCATGTCCAGGCCCGTCTGAAGTTTGCCAATGACCATCTGGATCATCCAGAGGAGGAATGGGAGAAGGTCATGTGGTCTAATGGGACAAAAATAGAGCTTTTGGGTCTAAACTCCACTCGCCATGTTTGGAGGAAGTAGAAGGATGAGTACAACCCCAAGAACACCATCCCAAAAGTGAAGCATGGAGGTGGAAACATCATTCTTTGGGGATGCTTTTCTTCAAAGGGGACAGGAAGACTGCACTGTATTGAGTGGAAGATGGATGGGGCCATGTATCGCGAGATCTTGGCCAACAACCTCCTTCCCTCAGTAAGAGCATTAAAGATGGGTCGTGGCTGGGTCTTCCAGCATAACAACGACCTGAAACACACAGCCAGGGCAACTAAGGAGTGTCTCCGTAAGAAGCGTCTCAAGGTCCTGGAGTGGCCTAGCCAGTCTCCAGACCTGAACCCAATAGAAAATCTTTGGAGGGAGCTGAAAGTCCGTATTGCCCAGCGACAGCCTCGAAACCTGAAGGATCTGGAGGTCTGTATGGAGGAGTGGGCCAAAATCCCTTCTGCAGTGTGTGCAAACCTGGTCAAGAACTACAGGAAACATACAATCTCTGTAATTGCAAACAAAGGTTTCTGTACCAAATATTAAGTTCTGCTTTTCTGATGTATCAAATACTTATGTCATGCAATAAAATGCAAATGAATTACTTAAAAAATCATACAAAGGGATTTTCAGGATTTTTGTTTTAGATTCCCTCACTCACAGTTGAAGAGTAGCTATGATAAACAATTTAGACTTCTACATGCTTTTTAAGTAGGAAAACATGCAAAATCGGCACTGTATCAAATACTTGTTCTCCCCACTGTATACACACCACACATTTCTTTAACAATCCTGATGAGGACCACAAATCCCTGCTGGGATAGTACAATAAGGAATACTTTTTGAAAGGGTAATCTAGCTTGGGGTCTCCACAAGGATAGTCATTTGTGAAATATCTTTTGTGTGTTCCAGCAACTCACAATGACTCATACATGAAACAGAAACAGTTGAAAAGCCTGACGCTACCTCACACATTGTACACATGTGGTTTGTGTATTTGTTGGGGTTGTGTGTGTGTGTGTGTGTGTGTGTGTGTGTAGAAGTGCGTGTGTTAGTTTTAGGGGGTTGTTTTTCTGGATATTGTAGCTAGTTGACAATGAACAGATCTACACATGGAAATCCCTCCAGATAGAGAGAGACTGAGTGAGAGCGAAAGGTATTGAGAGAGAGGGTAAAAATGAAGGAAAGTGTCTGGCTATTTTCTGAAACACTGCCCAATGCTAAAGGAGATTATTTGGGCTTTTTTTGTGTTTTATTTTTGTGTTATTCACTGAAGTATGACTAAGACTGATAAATTATACCTCCCTTAAATATTACTCCCTGAAACAATACAGTACAAATATAAGATCTAGAGGTTTATACTGGCCTATAGGATGAATACAGTATATATACAGGTCCATATAAGCCTATAGGATGAATACAGTATATATACAGGTCCATATAAGCCTATAGGATGAATACAGTATATATACAGGTCCATATAAGCCTATATGATGAATACAGTATATATACAGGTCCATATAAGCCTATAGGATGAATACAGTATATATACAGGTCCATATAAGCCTATAGGATGAATACAGTATATATACAGGTCCATATAAGCCTATAGGATGAATACAGTATATATACAGGTCCATATAAGCCTATAGGATGAATACAGTATATATACAGGTCCATATAAGCCTATAGGATGAATACAGTATATATACAGGTCCATATAAGCCTATAGGATGAATACAGTATATATACAGGTCCATATAAGCCTATAGGATGAATACAGTATTACAGTAAATTTACAGTTCATATATGGGCTGCATGATAAACGCAGTAAATCCCAAAGTAGTTGGAGACATAGGAGACGTCTTAACAACACCTTGTCCACTACATCCCTCAACTGACCTCTGGAGGTCCACTACATCCCTCAACTGACCTCTGCATGTCCATTACATCCCTCAACTGACCTCTGGAGGTCCACTACATCCCTCAGCTGACCTCTGCATGCCCATTACATCCCTCAACTGACCTCTGCATGTCCACTACATCCCTCAACTGACCTCTGCATGTCCATTACATCCCTCAACTGACCTCTGGAGGTCCACTACATCCCTCAACTGACCTCTGCATGCCCATTACATCCCTCAACTGACCTCTGCATGTCTATTACATCCCTCAACTGACCTCTGGAGGTCCACTACATCCCTCAACTGACCTCTGCATGCCCATTACATCCCTCAACTGACCTCTGCATGTCCACTACATCCCTCAACTGACCTCTGCATGTCCACTACATCCCTCAACTGATTTTTGGAGGTCCCAGCAAGTTCCCCAGAATTCATCCAACCAGGGGCTGATTAAGGCCTGGGACAGCAGGGGGCTGAAATGACCCTTCATTGGTTGTGAATGCGCTATCTAGGGTCATTTGTTCCTGGTCACAATGAAAAGGAGCACAAACGTGAATCTGCTTTAAAAGATATTAATTACATGTTGAGCAAGGAACTGTAAAAATCATTTTTTGTGGGTCATTTGTTCGTGGTCACAATGAAAAGGAGCACAAACGTGAATCTGCTTTAAAAGATATTAATTACATGTTGAGCAAGGAACTGTAAAAATCATTTTTTGTGGGTGCAGAAATAGACAGATCAGTTTAACTGAAACTCCTCTACCGTGGGGTTGGGTCTGGGTTTTAAAATGAACTGAAACCAAGAGGCAGACATCGCTCCCCGATCCCAGATCTCTTCCCTGGCTCTGGTTGTCTTACCGTGCCATCTTTAAGCTATTAACATCTGGACATACCAAGAGCTGAGAAAACAGAGGTACGCACCAGGAACACGGCAACACCCTCATGCGTGTGCGAGTGTGAGTGTGGAACACACTTTTAGGGGGACCCGGAGAAGAAGACGTTCTCTAAAAATACAGGGAACAGGGGTTTGGATACTGCAAAGAGGTTGTAACCCTCACACTAACCCTGACCATAAACCTGACCTCAACTGTCAACCCAACCTGGCCTGAAGGTACAGGTCCTCAAAACCGTGCGAAAGGGAAGACACGGAAGTCAAGTGGTCTGAATGACGATCAACACTAACCTCAACGGAGAGATCAACACCAGGCCCACGCACCTCGCGGGTATCCAGTGAAACAACAACAACCTCCCGTCATGCATCACATCCATATCCACTTCATTTGGACAGTCCCACAGAGTGGATGATCTAGGTGGCCACACTACAATCCACCGAGAAGGAAGAGCCTGCCAGGTTCAGGATTTGGGTGAGAATGCGGGTTTGGACGCAGGCGTACATGTCAGCTTAGTGGACAGTTGGTTGAAAGGTTGCTGATTAAACACCTACGACCAGCTACGTGTAGAGAGCGCCACACATCTATTACAGCATCCATCAGAGTATCTGTCCAACCGTTGTTTCGTGTCTTTACAAGCTCCAAGCAGCGAGCAGCAAGTGTTTCCAAGGCAACGAGTTGGTAAATTTAGAAACTGTGTGGAACATTGTGTGTGTGAGTGTGTGCGCGCGCGTGTGTGTATACGTGTGTATACGTGTGTGTGTGGGTGTGTGTGTGTTCGTGCATGCATGCTTGTGTGTGAGTGAGATTGTTTGTGTGTGTGTGTTTTTGCATGGTGTGTGTGTGTTTGCACGGTGCGGGTGTGTGTGGGAAGGAGAGACAGGATAAAAATACCTACAGTTGAAACACCTAAAGAGAATAATCTATTCAAACAGGTGCTTTACTGCTGAGGATAATGTTGCCTTACGAATTAGGGTAATGTTGCCTTGCTGCTGAGGATACTGTTATGGATAATTGCTACGGATAACGTTGTTTTATTGCTGAGGATAGCGCTGTGTTACAGGGAAAGATAATGTCGTCATGTTGCTGTGGACAACATTGCCTTAATGTTATTAAGACACTGTTGCCATTCTGCTGAGGATAATGTAGCAGACACGGCATCAACAGCTCAAGACAGCCAGATGAGACAACCACACTTCACAGTCATATCATAGGTGTATCAGCCACATAATCACCTATAAGTACAACATAGAGTGTATCAACCAAATCACCTATCAGTACACCATAGACTGTATTAACCAAATCACCTATCAGTACACTATAGACTGTATCAACCAAATCACCTATCAGTACACCATAGACTGTATCAACCAAATCACCTATAAGTACAACATAGAGTGTATCAACCAGATCACCTATAAGTACACCATAGACTGTATTAACCAAATCACCTATAAGTACAACATAGAGTGTATTAACCAAATCACCTATAAGTACAACATAGAGTGTATCAACCAAATCACCTATCAGTACACCATAGAGTGTATCAACCAAATCACCTATCAGTACACCATAGACTGTATCAACCACATATCAACTGTCAATACACCATATCATTTTATTTGTAGTCACAGTAGTTGGCAGTAAGTACCCTGTGGAAAGGTCTCACGTATGATCTGTTGTCCAGCCTGTGTTCTGGCCCTGGTCCTCTGAGGAGATCTCTGACGCCTACCGCAGTGCAGTTGAGGGCAGGAAGTCGACAACAGAGTTTAGGTGACTTAACCACGACGTCTTGCTTTCTGTAGACACAGTGGTTCAGCCTATTCAACATGCTGTTGGGGCCCCAGTAGATTTATGCTTTTGTCCTCTAAGACCATTTGAAAATGGGGACGTCTCGTTCCGAAACATAGAACAGTAAACTGCGGGCTCTGGACTCTCGCCATGTCCTTGTTGGAGCAGACAACCTCAGTGGTCCGTCGCCTACCCTATCAGAGAGGTGTGGCTGGGTGGGAAGTCTGTGTGAGCTGTCCGGCTTTTGTGAGTGAATGTGTGTGTCTGTGTGTGTGTGTGTTAGCAGACGGCTCAGGTTCTCTGCCGGGTCAGCCAACAGACTAAGCGTCCACTCGGGAGGGGGTCTGGACCTGAATGCTGTGTGTGTCCGAGTGTCGGAGTGTGGGTGTGTGTGTTTGTGTGTTAGTGTGCGGGCTCCCATCACTTCAGTCAGAGCACTTGGCTACTAATGGAATTACAGAAACAAATCTTCTCTATACTCACAAATAAACACACAGACACACATCCACACCCACACACAGAGACACCTGCACACCTAAACACACAGTACATTTGTCGGCAGACCCCTGGTTCTGGTTGTCCCAAACCCACGTTCTCCGTTGGGCTGGATACATTTCATCAGATGACTCAGAGACAGACTTCACTCCCTGTGGTTCAGATCTGGTTCTCTGCTGCTGTTTAACTCGAGACCAGTCTTAGCCTTAATCCTGAAATTAACATTAAACTAACCCTGACCTTAACCATTCTAACTAACCCTAACCTTAACCCTTTGCTTTGACTTCCATCTCAGCCCTGGACAGATGAGTACTGACATTACCCTAACAACACACCAAACCCCGGGGATGATTACAAATGCCGCACAACTTCAAATAGCCCCCACACAACCTCCTCATCCTCATCCACCTCTTTCGCATCCTCCTCCACCCACTCGTCATCAATCAATCAATCCCATTCATTTATTTAGACCTTTTTACATCAGCAGTTGTCACAAAGTGCTTTCACAAAACACCCAGCCTGAAAAACACCCAGCCTGAAAAACACCCAGCCTCACCCACCCCCCTGGCCTGGACTTGCAAATCTGCGCCCCATCGAACGCCATCTAACAGGCGAGCCTTGAGGTTAAGAGAGAGAGCAAGACGAGCAGAGTTTTGTGTGTTTGTGTTTGAGTGTGTATGATTCTTGGTGTGTGTGTTTGTGATTGGCTGCACCGGTGCATGTTGTCTCTCTGTGATAGGCTACTCCCAGAGGTCAAAGAACTATGACATGCCTGGCAACCCGGTTGGAAAGCTGAAACGCTCTGCTCTATTGTAACGCCAGGGGCAAGTTAACAGGCATCGACAACGGAAGCTAATATGTCCTGGGGTCCTAGGAGCTAAGGCTAGGTAACCTGATGTGGGATCTCTACTCTGTCCAGTATTTCTGTAAAAAAGATCACATTCACACAAACACACGCACGCACACACACACATACACACCCAACTGCCCCTAAACACACCCTCCTCCCAAATTCACCCCACATCCTTCAGTCTCTCTCCTTCTCCACTCGAATAGCTACATTTCATATAAATATGCAGACACACACACACACACACGTGACACGCACACACGCATGCGACACACACGCACGCACGCATGCAACACACACGCAGCCATTCCTCAGCAGTAGCAGGTGACTCCATGCAGGCAGAGTGGCAGCACTCGCTCAGTTCCAATGGAGATTCCTGTAAAAAAAGAAAAGAAATAAAAACACAAACCCACCAGCCAAGGACCAGGCGAGGGAGAGCGTGGGAGGAATCAGGAACAGACACAGAGGTTCCCACTGACATATACAGAGAGAGATATGGGGGGAGCTAAGGAGAGAAAGAAAGAGAGAAAGACAGAGGGAGAGAGGGAGAGAGGGACAGAAGGCTAGAGAAAAGGAAACTAGGGGAGAGAGAGAAAGAAAGATTGGGGAGGGAGACAGCAGAAGTAGAAAGAGGGAACAGGAGAGAGAGGAGGAGGAGGGAGAGAGAGAGGAGGGAGGGAGGCAGGAGGAAGAGAGAGGAGAGTGAGGGAGAGAGAGAGGAGGGGTGGAGAGAACAGAGAGGGAAGCGGGGGAAAGGAGAAGGAAGCATCACTAATGTTTCCTGTTAAATATTCCGACTGGTGCCGCAAGATGCGTCACGAGGCCATTCAGGACAGCATCCTACCCACAATGCACCTGTCCCAAAAGAAAACCTGACGGAGGGAGGGACGGACGTTGTGGTCCACCTTAACCACGTCGTCAGCCTGGTTCTGTTCATTAGGGCGTGCGACTGAAGACACGTGAAAGAGTTCTGCACCAGTGAACCAGGAAAATGACTCTGTCTGGTTTATTACAGTAGAAGGTGGAGTGGCTCAATGTGTTCTGTCAGGTGCTGAAGGAACACGACTTGAGGCTGAACTTCCTGTCTGCGGGAGTCCATCTGCTTGGTTGATTAAGTATTCATAATTTATTCACAATGAAGATGAGAGAGAGGAAGAGAGAAAGAAAGAGAAGGAAAGAGAAGAAACAAGAGCGTGAACGAGACAGTAAGAGAGACCAGACCAGTCCAGACCAAAGTAGACCAGACCAACCTGGACTAGATTTGACCGGACTAGACCAGACCAGCCTAGAGCAGATTAAACTAGACCAACCTAAATCAGACCAGCCTAGACTATACCAGTCGAGATCAAACTATAGTAGACCATCGTAGACCAGATAAGACCAGACTAAAAAAGACCTGACCAGCCCAGACCAGACCCATGAGGTGCTGTACCTCCACTAGCAAGGGATTGGTGGTGGTACGAATGATGAACTGGACCTGATAAGACAGAGGAAGATGACAAACTGGGAAGACTGGGTGCAGACCATCCTTTGTTCCCAATGCTACATGTACTGGACAAATGAGGACCAGTCTTCCAGTGCATGCAGTTCTCTGTCCTCACCAGCAGAGGTCCACTCTTCAACTGTCTCAGTCACACCAGCTACATACACTAGTCAGAACAGGTCGGTGGATATACCAGATCCAAACCAGACCCAGATCAGACCTGGAGTCGATCAGACCAATCTAGACCGAACCCAAACCAGAACAGACCTGGAGCCGATCAGACAAGATTAGACCGGACTCAGACCCGGAGTAGATCAGAGCATACCAGACTAGGCCAGAATACACCAGGACAGATCAGCCAAGCCTAAACCAGACCAGGCCAGACTAGACTGAACCAAAATCAGACCAAGAGCAGACCTGAAATAGATTGGACCAGACCTGATTAGGGTAGACCAGACTAGACTGAACACAGACCCAGACCAAACCCAGACTAGACCAGGGCTAGAGGAGACCTGGACCAGATGTGTGCAGAAAATGTTTCCCTTTCATGTCAGCCTTGTAGTAGGACCCTAAAGGCAACTTCTGGGGCACACTTCAATAAACCTTGTGTCTATGTGCAGAATAAACCTTGTGTCTATGTGCAGAATAAACCTTGTGTCTATGTGCAGAATAAACCTTGTGTCTATGTGCAGAATCTATTACATTTGGGTTTCTGTGTTGTTTTCATGATACATTCATGATGACGATATACCTGAAAACATTCACAGACACTCAAATTTAATAGATTCTGATGTAATATCATATGGTTTGTGTGTATTAGAGCATTAACTTTATCTTTAGGGGCCTGCAGAAACGATTTCATATCCAATTCAGTTCAGGGTTCTTATTAGTCCATGTTCTTCTGGTTGTTTCAACGGGGTGTTGTAAGCCCACAACAATGCCTGAACTGCACCAAGACACAACGTTTATTGAAGTGTGCACCAGAAACAGAAATAAACTGGCACTGATCGAGGATGATGATATAATTCTGCCCAGCAGATGCAGGCTGCTTTGTAGGAGAAATTAAATTTAGAATGATTTTGGGAAAGCCATTTTTATCACATTAGCATATGACCACTGCACAAAGTGGACATTTTACCCATATTGTACCAAATACCCATGCTCACACTGGGGCATTCCCGCGTTCGCCTCTCCAGAAAATTGTAGGACAACACAAATCAGAAATGCTTTTTGATCATATCATGACTCAACATTTAGTTGATTTCAGACGGGTGAATTGCATTCTGGGGACAGTGTGTATGCGTCCTGGTGCATTCTCCACCACACAGAGCCTGTTTGACGCGAACAACGGAAAATCCCCGCTGATATCGTTTACTTGGCGCCTCAGAAGCTTTGTGGCGAGGACGCGGTGCTTGTTGCGGGCCGTTCCACAGCAGCCCATACGTTACGCGTTTCACCGCTATCGCGTAAAAGAGTCATTTCGTAACTATATCATTTATTATTTTCATCCGACCCTACTGGCATGCATTTCTTTGGGATTCACACACATGCGCATTAGCAAATTCACTTATACACACGCGCGCTGACACACACACACATACACACACACACAGTCCCTCTCTTCCTGTGTCTAAACCCCCAGAGAAGGAGCTAGCGTGCCCAATGCAGGCCCGCGAACTAGGTCAGCCTCCAGAACACAGAGTACGCCTCGCCTCTCCTCTTTTTATCATTCTTTCCTCTCCTCCCTTTCCTCTCCTCACTACACTCTTTTCTCCTCTTTTAATCCCTCTTTGCTCCCCTCTACTTCTGCTCCTCTTTTTTGCCATCTTCACCCCTCTGTTCTCCTCACCCCTCTCCTCCATATCATCTCCTCTCCTCTTCTCTCCTCCCTCCCTCCCATCTCCACTCCCTCTCTTTTCCTCCTTCTCCTCTCCTTTTCTGTCCTCTTTTTTTCCCCAGGGCCTCCCACTCATTTCCTCCTCCTCCTCTCCATCAGAGTGATATCATACCAATGTATTTCGGACACTACCTGGTGTCCGTCATTAGCCAATCAAACGACATGCCGGGCTAGATACACTGTCTGCTCTGCTCAGCCGACGTCAGTTTCAAAACGTCTCTGTGAAGCGCTGCACAGACGCAATACTTTTGACAAGGTTACGGCAAGAGCGATTTAGCCATAAGTCAAACCAAACCGTTGACAGACACCAGAAAGACAGACACTTCCCCCGACATACAGAGGTCAAAGGTCTTCACTGGATAACACACCAATAGGTGGCCCACCCCCGCCCCTAAATCTCTCCCCCACTCTCTCCCTCCCCCCACCCCTGATTCCCTCCCACCCTCTCCCTTGAGGAGTCATGAGAGTTTCTGCGGCTGGCGTCAGATTAAAGAGGCCGGGGGTTGTAGGTGAGACTGTCTTACAGACACACGCTGGTGCTCCGCGGCCCTGGCCTGTGTCCTGTCACAACGCCATATCAAAGGTGGAACAAACGCTGGGCTGATGGTGCAACTCCCAGTTGGAGGAGGGAGGAGGAGAGGAGGACGACGGTTAAAGGAGAGAGTAGGAGAGGAGACCAGGAGAGGAGGGGGACAAGACACAGTTAGAGGAGAGAGGAGGAGCGGAGGAGAGGAGGATGACGGTTAGAGGAGAGAGTAATAGAGGAGACTAGGAGAGGAGGGGGACGAGACCCAGTTAGAGGAGAGAGGAGGAGCGGAGGATGGCAGAGGACAGAGTGGGAACATAGGAAAAGAGGGAAAAGCTTCAGAATTAGCTTTTAAATACACTCCAAATCTTAAATACACTGCAGGGGCATAAAAGTACGAGTGTAAAGACGGTGTCCACATCGGTCAGGGAAAAGACGCGTGAATTTGAAAACCAGGTCTACACCTTCCTCCTCTCTACTCTGTGTAAATCTGGCCCTTGTCAGCTGCTCTGTCGGTGTCATTTCTAAATGAGCTCCTCTAATTGTAGCCAGAGGAGCTTCATTACAGCCTCGCTGGGCACAGGAGAGAAGCAGGGTCTCTACTGACCATCGATCAATGGCACTTCACAGGTTGGCTGTGTGTGCGTGTGCGCGCGCGCGCGTGTGTGTGTGTGCGTATGTCTGTATGCACGCCACTGATCAATAACCCTCTACAGGTTGTCAGTATGTGTCTGGAGGGAGCACTGTGCTTGTGTGTGGTTGATTGATCCCACCTCTAACTGGAAGGGTTAAAGGCTCTAGAGGGGGCTTCGCTTTCTATTCATGCTGGAAGGTGAAGCTCACGGAGAAGGCTGTTCTATGCACGTTTTGACTGCTACATCCTGGCAGCCTGCTGCGTTTTAACAGTTCCTCTACACGCCGGCATTATGTGGTGAATAACCCACAAAAATGACTCCCTCAAGGAGATGCGGCGCTGGAAATGAAATTAGCAACGACAACCTTTGACCTGCACAGTGATTATGGAGCAAGGCACCGTCGGTTCCTGAGCCAAGCGGAACGCGTAGAGGATGTTTTTGAGCTTTTCTCCAGGCTGATACCACAAGATAGGGGGAATCTGGCCCTGGAAAGTACTTTGTCCTTTTAGAAAATACCTCGTCCCACTGTTGTGCGTTTCCTCCTCATGTCCTCACCTCATTCACAGCCCACTGGAGGAGGCCCGAGATCCCACGCCGGGATTTGACACTGGAGAACCTATTTCGGATCAGGTCTTGACTTCCTGTCAGCCGTCACTTCCGCACAACTAACGAGCAGGAAATGGCTCCCAAAGTAAATTGATGGCTGGAGTGGGTAGGCGGAGTCGGTTACTGCTCTCAGCTCCACCGAAAGCTGTCAGTAGGTCAGTGTGGTCTGTGTAGGGTCTAATCAATATATCGGTCAATGCTGGACACAGATCAGTGGACACGTCACCAGTCCGGCAGAGTTTTAGAGGGACTAATCTCCTCTCTCTATTTTGTTGGAGGCGATGGTAGGGGGAGGAGGCGGTGAAGAGGAGAGAATCGGAGGGGAGAACGGAGGCTGGTTGGTCTGGTGGTCCCTGGTCTCTTTGATAATCCCTCTATAGGTTTCACACTGCTCCTCACCAGAGAACACATCTTTCCAGAGAGTACTTTCCCTCTACTCCTCCTCAAGTCACCATGAAATCAAGGCAAATTGGCCTTGTAATTCCCAATCAAATCAAGCGCAGAGGAAAAATAACCCGTACAATAAATAGCTCTGCAGTAAAAGTCTGTGGAACACTAAAATGATTATATGAATAAGGTTGTTATAACACATGAAGAAGGATGGCAAAACAAAAAAAGGATAACATAACACATAAAGAAAGACATTATAACACATGAACACATTAATGTGTTTTAGCACTTGACACACGAATGTGTTTATTACACATGAGGAAGGATGTTACGTCATATGAAGAAGGACATTACATCACATGAAGAAGGACGTTACGTCACATGAAGGACGTTACGACACATGAAGAAGGATGTTACGACACATGAAGAAGGATGTTACGACACATGAAGAAGGATGTTAGGACACATGAAGAAGGGCGCTACGACACATGAAGAAGGATGTTACGTCACACGAAGAAGGACGTTACGTCACATGAAGGACGTTACGACACATGAAGAAGGATGTTACGACACATGAAGAAGGATGTTACGACACATAAAGAAGGATGTTACGACACATGAAGAAGGGCGCTACGACACATGAAGAAGGATGTTACGTCACACGAAGAAGGACGCTACGACACATGAAGAAGGATGTTACCACACATGAAAAAGGATGTCATAACAAGTGAGCAGGGATGTTGGGCTGCCAGGACGCTTGTGGCTGAGCAGCAGTAAAGACAGTTGGTTCTGTTCAACAACAGATGGACCGGCACTGGGCTCCATGAAACACACCACGCCACCGTGACATTCACACTAACACACACATGCACACACTCGCGTGGACACGCTTGCATGCACACAAACAGACAGGCGCGCCTGCAAGCACACACACACACACACAACGACACACACACATTAACGTCACCAGGGAATAGCCAGCCAGGTCCTGACAGGCTGTCAGTGCCAAGGTCGTGGGCGGCAATCGTGTCCCCACACGACTTCACTCTTGGAAAAGGTGTGGGAAATGTTGCCAATATGGTGATTGTGTTAAAAGTAACACAACATATTTTGTAGTACTTTTGTCTGAATGAGGTGGAGCGTCGATGAGGCGCCAACGCTAACTACTAACTCCTAAAGCTGATTTATAACCGATACATGGTGTCTCTGGTGAGTTTGAATCCATCTTATTCTATAAGGCAGGCGGGGGAAAACAAACCTATGTAGCTAGTAGCGAATTTGCATGAGAAGAAAGTGATGTGATGTGTGGGAAAGTGATGTGAAAATGCGAAAGGCAGAGAGAGGGTGCAATGTAAGAGAGAGAGACACCAATAGAGAGAGCAGAGAAAAAGAGAAGCAGGGACATTCAGAAGAAGAAAAAGAAACAGAGAGAGAGAGAGACAGACAGTGAATCTGAGGCCACAGTTAAAATGCTATGGATTTAACCCAAGGACTTCCAGCAGTGGATAAAGTCACCACCTGTCACCTGGAGGACAAACCAACCAAGCAGATGGCCACAAAATGTACTCAACATTAAGTAGGGCGGGAAAAAACATAAACAAAATACATAAATAACCACAATAGATGACTTCTGTGATCCATTTTTGGACGTGTTTGTTTGATTAGTGACATGAATTGATATCGGGACACGACAAACAGTGGAGCATTTCCAAATCTCGGGCAGATGTAAGAGCCGACATGTAACACAGTCACGGGGAACCACAAAGCCGGTCGACATGGCTGGAAGATGGCGGGAAACAACACAAATGATCCCGCCAAGACGAGGGCGCCACCCCTCCACCCCGCTCCTGAACCCGCGCCACCCCTCCAGCGCTTGACGCCACCAGCATGCTAACCACCGGCCTGCCTGTTAGCACCGTTGAACGCGGCCCGGCATTCACAGACTCGTCCCACGCGCCGGATTTGTTACCTCTTCATCCCTTCAATATACTAGGCACTCGTTTGTGTTATTGGTTAGGTAGGCCTATTGTTATTTGTCTGAGAACGGTAGCCACTAGAAGTCACTATCGTGTTTGCTTTTGAGACTAAGCAGTCTTTGGGTTTTTTTCAGTTCTGCATCTGTGTCTGTCATTTTTCCCGACACGTCACAGAAGGCAACTCATATCCGTGCTCGGAGCCAGGCAGAGTCGTGATGTTTTCCATTATCAGTTTAAACATCTACTAGCAACGTCCGCTGACTCTGGCGAGACTCGACGAGGGGGCCTCACGTCTTTGCTGGCACATACA
This sequence comes from Esox lucius, assembly GCF_011004845.1. Classification (NCBI taxonomy): domain Eukaryota; kingdom Metazoa; phylum Chordata; class Actinopteri; order Esociformes; family Esocidae; genus Esox; species Esox lucius. The sequence goes on along the minus strand of NC_047586.1, from coordinate 4,557,247 downwards.
AGTAAAGGCCAAACAGAAATGTTTCCTAACCTCTCGTCTGAGGAGCACGGATCTGCGTGGGCCGACGTTCCCAGACATGGTTCAACCACAACGAGCACAACTGTACGATCACTGTCGCTGCGGTCAAGGAGCCCGGCACTGGACCATCTGCCATGTAGAAGGCCTCTAAAGCGCTCTAAGGCTGGTTAGTTCCCATCAGTACTGAATGATATACATGTTGATGTTGACGTGACGATTATCCATTTGCTAAAGCCAAACGAGCTGTAAGTCTGGATGTCAAGTCATCTTGCAGTATAAAGTCATCATACACAAACGTACATAGGTAGATTTACTTTAATACGTTCACTCATTAAACCCCACACAGGCAAACTCCTTCAGTTTATCTTAAACCCCACACTTCGAAAGGGATGCATGGTGTACCCATCAATAGTCATTAGGCGTCACATAAGCAACGCTGTTCACGTTGTGATGCAGCGTGATTTAAATCGTGATAAAACATGAAACATGACGATTCATTAATTTCACTGAAAACTATCTTTCCCTCTGAACAGACTAAAGGGTCAGGTATTGAGACAGGCCCGGGGGGGGTTCGGGACAAGCTGGCGAGAGTTAGCTCTTGAGAAGCAGGTTGAGGATTCCAACTGAAAGTGGAAAGCCAGGACCGGGTGCGTCCCCAAAGTCATCTCAACCTCCAGTGTCAACTGCCGTTTGGTTGTAAATTGTTCCCCACTAATGAAAAGGGTGCCAGCCACACTGAAGCCAAGTGTGGCGGTGTGTTTTCAGGACAGAATTTAGGGCAGAATGTCCCTATTCGCTGGCACTCAGTCGTGGTGGCGACCGGATTGCATTTTCCGTTGATTTCATTCAAATGTCAGGACATTACTTAACGCACATGCATGTGTTTTCATGCCAAGTTCACTTTACGGATTGAAGCAATTTAGTCGTCAGCAAGGTCCAACCGAAACATCTTTCCAGCCAAAACCATTCCAGCCCAACCCTTTTTAGCCCAACCCTTTCCAGCCCAACCCTTTTTAGCCCAACCCTTTCCAGCCCAACCCTTTTTAGCCCAACCCTTTCCAGCCCAACCCTTTCCAGCCCAACCCTTTCCAGCCCAACCCTTTTTAGCCCAACCCTTTTAAGCCCAACCCTTTCCAGCCCAACCCTTTCCAGCCCAACCCTTTCCAGCCCAACCCTTTCCAGCCCAACCCTTTCTAGCTCAACCCTTTTTAGCCCAACCCGCTTTAGGCATATTTTAGGCCATAACAAACTGAAATTCAAAGCAAACGCTGCAAACATCTCTGCAGGAACCAGGATCTTCATGAGTATTTATCTGGGTACCCATCAGCTCCACTGGTGGTTCCACGGGGACCTTGAATGAAACAACTCAGCTGAAAACAAAGAAACACAACGTTCCAAAGCTTGTCAACCAGTCGTCTGTCAGCTTACTGCAAGGCCAGGAAAACTGAGATCATTTGAAAGGCATTCGAGAGACCCGCTTCCTGTTCCGAGAGAGCATTGCAAATCCAGAAGGCATTACCGGCAGGTAAGACCCATCACATCAGCTGAAGAAGGGGCCTGGCCAGCCCAGATGAGGGTTGGTAAATCACAAATCATCTCATCGACTAGGCATCTAGGTTAAGCTAGCAGAACTAACTGATTGGACAATGCATATATTTATGGCAGTTACAGACAACACGCTGTTCACCTTGTTGCAGGATGGATGATTTTTTAGGTGAAGCCTGTTTAAGTTTTTGAAAACACGATTCCAGTTCATATGAAAAGTTGACATATCCAGTCGCTTCAGGATTCCTTGCAAACAGAAAATTATGTTTATAAATGTTCCTGATAAGTTCCCCCTGGTCGTCCTTAAAACGCCACCTGTTAGCTGGGTATTTTATGTTTGTAAGATATTAATAGCTTTCTTGAAATGAAGACACAGCGTCTGTAATTTGTTATTTCTAGCGCAATCATTACATCGATAAAATGAACACAAGCCATGAGTTAAGTGTGACAACACTCCAGTTGTGTTAAATGTAACACAATTTGTCACAATCCTATCTACACAAACAGACGTGTTCGAATGTGTTTCGCTTTGCTACATCTGTTCCAAAAATTGCAGAATGAGAAAGAGAGCAAGGAGTGGGGCGGGGGGGGGGGTGGCTCTGAGACCCCGATGACAGGCGCACATTGATTACGCTGTGCCAGGAAAAGTCTTGCAATACAGCAGACAAAGAGGCGTATGGGACAGAAAGAAAGAGGGAAGAGAGGGGGATGGAGAAGAGAGAGAGAGAGAATGGGGGGATATAAGGAAAGAATAGAGGACCTCTACTCTCTCATATGATTATGACACTCCCTTCTCTATGCCCCTCAGTCCCCACGTCACACACACACACACACACACATATATACACAGGCAGTGAGGACCAGATGGTATCCAGATGGGAGCACCAAAACTTAAACAGTGCGTCTCTCCCATTCAATATATTTACACAGTTCAGCACGGGGGACCCAGGCTGCCTAAGTGTTGGGCCCCCCGTTCTAGAGGGTCACACGACCACCCGGGATTTTTACTTTGCCAAAAGCTTCCGCATCAAAGCCTCCGGATTGTCACAGGGACCAGTGTCTTCCTGAAGATTGTCACCGACGCTGTTGGTGTCAATTCACGTTTTCGGGAGAGAAAACTGCTGAATTCTGAAGTGTAAAGCACAGGGGCCTCATAAGCTGGGCAAACAAGCAAGAAATAGTACACTGTTGTTAGGGAACAGGGTGGTATTTGGGATTCACCGTACAAAACTAAACACAGCCCTGCTGATTCCACACCTTGCCTCTGCCACTCAGCTTCCTGACAGCATCTGTGAATACGTGTAGTGTCCTCCTCAACTCCACAAGCATGTATGTGTGAGCCCACTCAGCTGGTGCTCTTATCTGCAGCAACATACACAAGGCAATTAGGGTCAAGTGCCTTGCTCAAGGGCATGAATAAAAAAAACCCGGATCTGTTACCTCGTCAGCTCTGGGACTCGACGAAGTGGCACTTCGTCCTGAAGCACAGAGGAATTATGCGTTGTCACTCGTGTAGCAGGGTTGTCGAGTTGCTGCTGTCTCCGGCAGCAGACCACTCCAATTACCAGCGGCTAAGGAGCTGTGGAGGATGACTGCCTGGGCCCTGGATGATGTCATCACACTGATCGCTATGGAACAGACGCCTGTCCACTGTGAATCTGGAGGAGGCCCTAGAGGTCAGGAAACGGTTAAGAACGGCAGAGTACCGAAGGGGAGTTTCAAGGGTAAGTTAAGGTCGGGTATTTACTCCCTGCGTGCGACCCGACCAGTAAGAACTCAGCGACCATGTGATCTGGCAGGGAAAGGGATATCTGTGCCTCAGATGTGTGATCTGGCAAAAGAGAAGCTCCTTCCGGGTCATGAATGACGCGTGGTCAGGAAAACATCTTCTGCGGAGAGCAAGGGGCTGGCAGTGTGATTCTGTGTCTCCGCAGAAACCCTTTGTCGGCCAAAACCTCCTGTTTCAACAAACGCGCCCACACACTCCCCCATGCCCAGTGCGGACACATATGCATGCAGGAAAAACACACACTCTCACACACACACTCTCCTCCACCAAGAGAGCAGTCACCTGGAAAAAAGCAATGTGCCAAGATATGGTGGAAGATGCACCAAAACAACGCCACATCAGTTACCCGCAGCTGATATGGCTGGATAGAGCTGGGTATATCTGGGTATGGTTGGGAATATCTGGGTATGACGGGTTATAGCTGGGTATGGCTGGGTTTAGCTGGCTAAAAGGGTTTAGCTGGGTATAGCTGAGTATATCTGGGTATGGCTGGGTAATCTGGGTATAGGTGGATATGGCTGGGTATGGGTGGGTATATCTGGGTATGGCTGGATATGGCTAAGTATATCTGGGTATGGCTGGGAAGTATGGCCGGGTATATCTGGGTATGGCTGGATATATCTAGGTATATCTGGGCATGGCTGGGTATATATGGGTATGGTTGTGTATATCTGGGTATGTCTGGGTACATCTGGGTATGGCTGGGTATATCTGGGTATATCTAGGTATATCTGGATACATCTGGTTATATTTGGGTATATCTGGGTATATCTAGGTATATCTGGTTATATTTGGGTATATCTGGGTATATCTAGGTATATCTGGTTATATTTGGGTATATCTGGGTATATATAGGTATATCTGTTAACATCTGGGTATATCTGGTTATATTTGGGTATATCTGGGTATATCTAGGTATATATGGTTATATTTGGGTATATATGGGTATATATAGGTAAATCTGGGTATGTCTGGGTATATCAGGTATATATAGTTATATTTGGGTATATCTGGGTATATCTAGTTATTCCTGGGTATATCTAGGTATATCTGGGTATATCTAAGTATATCTGGTTATATTTGGGTATATCTGGGTATATCTAGGCATTTCTGGGTATAGATAGAAAACCTCAGGGATATGATACATTCCAATCTTCTTAACCCTCAGAGACATGGAAGTCACAAGGAAAGACCAATGGATCAAACACACAAGTGGAGAGAAAGGCAGAGGGACTGACTTGGCAACAACAAGACCTGAAGGTCAGAGACAGAGGGGATGGAAGAAACGAATTGACGGCCAGTCTTTCACAAGAGCTTCAACTCAGCATGAGCATTTCACACATTTTAATTAGGATAGGGATAACTCTTTAAAACATAGAATAGTATACATTCTTAATACTCATATAATGTAACTTGACAGAGACTTGTGAGCTGAGCTACAGTGAGGCAAAAAGACCACAAACACTAAGTCAATAGAGAGAGCTTAGTAGGCTCGGACAGAGTGGTTCCCAGAAATTGAAAAGGGGCCCCCTGAGCTGAGAGTATACGTAATCTTATCACATTAAGTAATAAGATCATAACCCATTTCAATATAAACATCCACGCATCCTATTTTTCCAGACTCTTCTATTTTCCAGTCCAAAAATGATGTATTTACAAATCGGGAGGGCTAACCTGGTCTATATTTTGTCAGTTTTGAGGACACACAATGACATTAAGACTTCCCCATAGACTTGGATGGAAATGCAATCAAGCAAGAAAGTCAAGGATGCCTAATGCATTTCGGGGTCAGAGCAGTGACAGTCTTGTCCCGATCACCTGCCGGATTCTTTTCATCCTATCTTGATCACCTGCGGGCGGGGTTGCTCCCTCAATCACCTGGGGACTTTTATCATGTTTCCTTGTGTTTTCCAGGTCCCTGTGTGTGCCAAGGTAGTGCGGTCCCTGTCCGTTGGGCCCATGGCGGCCTTTTCTCCAGGGATACTTCGGCTCAAACAGCGAAAGGGCCAAATGTGTGTTTCGTTGAATGATTCGGCTGTCCAGGCCAAGCCTGGCCATATGGCTGACAAGAAGGAAAAGGTTAAGAGGGCCACTAGACCTGATGCTAGTATTTAAACGGACGGTCACTGCCTTAGGGTTGGATTTTAGTTTCATTAAATGCCCACCACTGGGATATTACTGGAGGTACAGAGGAACACCTGAGGGGTGGAAGGATTTTATATCTGGAAATGTGGGACTAAAGTATGTGATGCATGACTGTGTATTGTGCTGGACTCAATATTATTCTGAACTGTGTATTGTGCTGGACTCAATATTATTCTGAACTGTGTATTATGCTGGACTCTATATTGTGCAGGGCTCTATATTGTGCTGGACATTATATTGCGCTGGACTCTATATTGCGCTGGACTCTATGGACTCTATATTGCACTGGACTCTATGGACTCTATATTGTGCTGGACTCTATATTGTACTGGACTCTATATTGTGCTGGACTCTATATTGTGCTGGACTCTACATTGTACTGGACTCTATATTGTGCAGGACTTACATTTTCTTTCCGTCTCTCATCTCTTTTTTTGTCTTCCAAACTTACAATAAAACCAAGACACACAGACACACACACACACACACTCACACTCTAGCATCTCAGCAGGTGGGACTAATCAGTGACATGCTGTCTGTCAGTCTGTCACCAAAACCACATGCAACATCTCTCCTTCTGTCTCTACTTCCCTCTCTCTCACCCACTCTCTCACCCCACTCTCTCACCCCACTCTCTCACCGCACTCTCTCACCCTCTCTCTCCACATACCCTCTCTCTCCACACTCTTCATTTGATCACCCTGTTGTGGGACGATTCAGTGTCTAGTGTCTGTTGCAGGAGAATTTAAAACGTCGAGTGCATTTGAGGTTTAAAAAGGCTCCTGAAATTAGTATTCCACTTTGAAATATCAGATTTTATTTCCCTCATGAAAAATGTATGAACCCAAAGTAAAATATCCATGAACTATTATAGACATCCTAAGTACATTTCCTATTTTAGATCATACATCAGTCCACAGCCAGGATTCAAAGGGCCAGTATGTCCATTCAGACATTTCTGAACATAAACTTTTCATGTGCAACTAAGCGTTTCTCTTGCAGTTGTTGTAGCTTTTGCCAGGTCATCACTGTAAATGAGAACAGGTGCTCAATCGACTTACCTGGTTAAAAAAGGTAAAAAATTATTGAAATATGTACGGTATATACTCCTTAGAGGTAAGTAATGTCCTCCTTCCTCTTCTTTCTCCTATTCCTCCTTTTCCTCCTCCTTCCTTCTTCCTCGTCTCTTCTCCTCATTGTTCTCCTTCTCCATGCATCTCTCTCTCCTTCCCCTTGGGACCCATAGCTTGGGGGGCAACCTTTTCCTCCCTGCCTCCACCCGAAAATAACAACCACAACCTTTAAACATGCTGTTTTACCTCTTGGATGGGAAATAGTACAGTCCCAGTGAGTTCCCAGAGGACAGGAGGGCCTGAGGCTGCTTTAACTCAGACGACCTGTTGTTAACTCTCCCTCCACGTTTTTGTCTCTCTCCATCTCACTCTCTCTTCCTGTCTCTCTCTCCATTTCTCTCTCTCTTCCTGTCTCTCTCCCCATCTCTCTATCTCGTCCCCTCTGTCGCTCTCTCTGCCCCACCCGCATCTCTGCACGTCTGTCTCTCTCCCCATCTCTCTCTCTCATCCTGTCTCTCTCCCCATCTCTCTCTCTCTTCCTGTCTCTCTCCCCATCTCTCTCTCTCTTCCTGTCTCTCTCCCTTCCCTCTGTCTTTATATCTCCATTCATCTCTTCCTCTGCCTCTCTCTTTCTCACTTTTCCTTCCGGTCATACACAAACTAAGCCGACATGGAACCCTCCTGGCTGGCTCTACAGCCTGAAGCTGAGTTGACATACACATTTCCGAGCTTTGCTCCACCTCTGGGGGCGTAGCTAAACAGGCCTAGAGCCGGCCCTCCAGCTCAGACCAAAACACTGCCTGTAAACACACACACACACACGGTGGTAATAACACACACAAGACTGTCCAAGTCAAAAAAACAAACAGATAATAAATGAGGAAGAGGGGAGGACAAGAAAGAGGAGGAAGAGGAGAGGCAACAGGACTATGAGGAATAGAGAACATTCACGGTTTATACTTCAGAAATACTTGACATTCTCTGGGTCAACATTTCATTTCTAGGGCAGACCACCCCCCAACCACCCCCGAACACAACTCTGTCTCTCTCCACCTTCTCTGTTCTTCTGTTACATTCCCTCCAGTCCCCCCCCCACTGTCTTACTCAAAACCAAGGCACAGCCAAAAATGGTGAACACAGAGTAGAAGTGGGGGATGTGACCATGTGAGCGTGAGTGTGCTAGAGCGTGCTCGTGTGTTATAGTGTGTGTGTGTGTGCGTGGTAGCAGGTGTGTGTCGCTGAGTTGGCTGAGTGGTTGGATAAACAGACATACTGAGGACAGCATGGCCACAGCCCAGCGGGCCGGTCTAGGAGAGATGACCGCATGGTCACAGCCTGAACGCAACGGGCTTGGAACGAGGACAGTTTGGCCAAGGCCCAGCGGGCCGATCTAGGGAAGAATTCAGTGTGGTCAGAGCCCAGCGGGCCGGTCTAAGGATGAGGACAGTGTGGTCAGAGCCCAGCGGGCCAGTTTAGGAAGGAGGACAGTTTGGGGTTTGTCTATGACTAGAAGTGTGTGTGTGTGTGTGTATGTGTGTGTGTGTGGGTGTGTGTGTGTGATGTTTGTCTATTTGTATGTGTGAGGGAAAGAGGCACTGTTCTCAGGTGTCTTCAGCCACAGCTCTGTCATGCTAAGTGTTCATTAGGAGATCAACCTGAGTTCCAAATTGTACCCTACTCCCTGTATTCTACCTATAGTCCCTGGTGTGAGGGAGTGCACTACAAAGGGAACAGGATGCCGTTCAGGACGTCCACCCGGTGTGATTATTAAAAAGAAGAGTTGAAGCCGCAGGGAGAGAGAGAGAAACAAAGACATTCTGCAGACCTGGAAAGTCACCTTGCTGGGAAAAAAAGAGCAGGGCTCACATGGGGAGGGGGGTGAGGGGTGCGCCGGGAGGTAGGGAGGGGGGCGTGGGGTGCGCCGGGAGGTAGGGAGGGGGGCGTGGGGTGCGCCGGGGCGGATCGGGATGGGGCGAGGGGGGTATAGGGACAGGGATGGGGAGCAAGGGGTGTGGGGGGGGGGGTGGAGAGTTAAAAGATCATAAGCTTAACGTTACGTCAGATTGTCTTAGTGTATTTGCGTGTGTAGACTGGGCTACTGCTTGTGTGTGTGTGTGTGTGTCACTGCCAACGTGAGCCTGCCGCACACAGCGCCAGAGTCGCATTGCCCTGGCAACTGCCTTGTTGCCAGGTAGCGGCGCTCGGCTGCGAACCCGGCGAGAGAGAGAGAGAGAGAGAGAGAGAGAGACTGAGAGATGAGAGAGGGAGAAAAGGAAATGAACAGATTTAAAGGTTAGGCTGAATGAAAGGTACCTGATAACTGCTGTTCTGTGGGTAAATAAACAGGGTAATGAAAGGGATGAGAGAAAGGCTTTAACCCGTCATCCCTTTTTAACCTCTGTCATCCATTTCTAACCCATTACCTTGAAACAGAGCGAACGTCGGGACAAGGCAGAATTACATTTAATCACAACATTCAGCGTTGTCGTTCTAAACAGAGGTATTATTTTTTCGGACAACACTGTCAGAACACTCCAATCAAAGGTTTCTAACCAAGGAAAACCTTAACAAGGAACAGATTCAGCGTCCATAGCCTGGAGACACCATAGAAAAACATGGACAGCCAGAGAAGATAAAAGCACTGTAATCTTGTTCCCTGACAGTGGTATTGTGGAACGATCTGTCGAACGTGGCCTTCATTAGCCAAAATAAAGTTGTTGGGAATTCTCTGAGTGATAGGTGCTACCTTAATGGGCTTAGTCTACCAACCAATCATCTCCCACGTTTCATAACAATCGCTATGTTTCTTTGGGGAAAGCTGTGCATACCGGCAGAGACCTGATGAAGACTCTAATGAAGAGCTTGTTGACACGTTCAATCGACAGAAACATCGCTTCATTTTGAGACACGACTTGCAGTATTTCGATTTGCTGACATCCAAATTATGACAAATACATTAAGGTCACTCCCATAGAATGATCTGGAAAGTCTCATTAAGGCCAACTGTCAAATATGTGTTGTTCCAGGATTTGCAACACTTGAGTCTGAATGCCTCGGGGGAAGTTATAACAGTGTTATAACAAGGTTATAACACTGGGGTTCAGGTGCACTGGCAGAGCGTCCCACTCTACTTCTCAATCAGAACTGTTGGTCCACAGAAATTTAAATAAATAATTGTGGGATTTCTTAAACTGCTTGCTGAGTGGAAGATATGCATTTTGTTCGGGGGAGAAAATGTACACAGTAGATTCCACTGTAGAATATGTCCCAGCTTGTCATATTATAAGACACCATATAAACCAACCATGTTGTACACGTGAGCCTTTGTAGATTTCATTAAAGAAGTTCTGCTGAAAAAGTTTAATTTGCGTCGTTCTTTTCATACACGGCATTGATAACCGTGCCAATCAGAACAATGTGTACAGAGAAAAACAGAAAGAGAAAAGAGAGAGAAACAGAGAGAGAGAGAAACAGAGAGAGAGAGAAACAGAGAGAGAGAGAAACAGAGAGAGAGACTTTTGAATTGAATTGAGAGACAGAGAGTGATGGGTCCGCAGGAGAAGAAGGCAACAGAGTTAGCAAGTGATGGAGGGAGACAAACAGAAGGAGAGAAACAGATAGAGAGAAAGAGACAAAGAGGATGGATGGATAAAGAGAAGGAGAGAGTGGGTTCAATCGCCTGATGCACAAGTCCTGACAGAAGGCCTACATCACAGTGATCTGAGCGGATATTACTGAGCAGCAAATTGAATTCTACCTCATTTCCTCCTCCTCCTTCACTACCCAGTGGAAAAATGAGAGATGGAGAGAGAGAGAAAGAGAAAGGAACATGAAGAATGGAAAATGAGGGAGAGATAAATGAGTGAGAAAACGAGAGAAGATACACGAAGGAATGGAGTATACGTGTGTGTGTGTGTGTGTGTGTGAGAGAGAGAGAGAGAGAGAAAAAGAAAGAGCCAGCAAGAGAGAGAAAGCGAGGGAAATTGGTTTGAGGAAAAGTTTGTGTCATTGGAGAGAGGTAGTAGAGGAGAGAAGAATGGGAGAGGGGGGAGAGGGAGAGATGGGGGACACAGAAAGGAAGAGGGAGGGAGTGAGAGAGAAACAGAGAGGAGAGAGGCGAGATTCTTTGTAAGATCTCTGTAAGTTATCTTTCTCTTAGCTGGTCTAGGCTGCTGCACACCAGTCAATTAGAAATAGATGTTATCCCATATTAAGCTCTCTCTCTCTCTCTCTTTTTCCCCCACCTCGCCATCCCTCTTTCTTCTCTCTCTGTCAGTGGACTGTGCTCCAGATACAGACAGCTAGTCACTGTAGTGCCAGCAGTCATTCACACCAATTAGGTGGGGCTAAAAACACAGAGTCTAACCATGAGATGAGCTCTTTGCTCCTGTATAGAGCGCCTGGTCTAATCTATATCATATTTACAAGCACACACAGAAACATACACACAAACACACACACTCACCAACACACACACCACACACACACATAGTCTGGCAGTACTTAAACAGCTAGTCTATGAGATGCATCTGATTAGGTTTGCATGACAGATAAAAAGTCCCACAACCACATCAACAGGTCAGTTTCTCTCTCTTTCTCTCTCCCTTGTTCTCTCTCTGTTTCTCTCCCTTGTTCTCTTTCTCTTTCTCTCGCTGTTTTTCTCCCTTGTTCTCTCTCTCTTTCTCTCTGTTTCTCTCACTGTTTCTCTCCCTTGTTCTCTCTGTCTTTCTCTCTCTGTTTCTCTCTCTAAGGACAATATTGATTTTTCAAGGTTTGTTTGTGCTACACTGTTGGCCTTTGTCTCATGTGAACGGGTCACAAACATTACCACTAACAGCCTGAGCATTTGTAAATCACGTATTTTGAAATGTTTTGTTGGTCTTTGTAATCTGTGGGAAATCTGTTGGCAATGCATTTCACAGGAGATTCAGAAGTGCAGCTCAGTTTCCACCTCATTTTATGAACAACGGGTGCATAGGTTGCCTTCCCTCCAGACTGAAGTCAAGCGTGTCCTGAGTGTGACAGCTCGAATGTTTGTCTACCCAACTGTCTTCTTGCCTCTCTCAAAACAATCTCCTCCACCCAAAGCAGTCAGGATCCAAAACGGGCCACTCCACCGAGGCTCATCTCTGCTGTGTAACAGAAGCTCTTCCCACTGCCCAAGCTAACTCTCTCTCCCCTGCTCTCATCCTCCTTGACCTATCCACTGCCTTCAACACAGTGAACCGTAGTGTCCTACTTACCCTCTCTGCTTTGGGCATCTCAGGCTCTGTCCACTCTTGAATTCTCCAACCAAGGTGACGTGGAGAGGATCGTGTCTGCCGCATTGCCTGTCACTACTGGTGTTCCCCAAGGCTCAGTTCTTGGCCCTCTCCTCGCTATACACCAAATCTCTTGTCTCAGTCATGTCCTGACATGGTCGGTTCTATCACTGCTATACAGATTACACTGGCAAGAATCAAGAAAAATATGGAGCAAACATCAAGATGTGGGCCCAGGCACGCGGAGATGTGTGCTGTCACACATCTCCGCGTGCCTGGGCCCACATCTTGATGTTTGCTCCATCTTTTTCTTGATTCTTGCCAGTGCATCACATGTGGTGATTTGGTTGGGTCAAACTATGTCGCTGTCCGGGGACTCCGTTCAGCCTGTTAATTTCTCGATACAGAGCCCCAAGACCAGCTGGTGTGAGAGGATGTTCACTAGGTTCATCATTAGGTAGATCTGGGCTTTGTCATGGAAGGTTTTAAAATTGCCCCTTTTCGCTATGTTTGGATGATTAGTGTGCATTGTCCTGATTGCACTCTGCATGCATTATTTAAGGTTTCCTGTTGTACTTTGAAGACCCCTTTTGCGGAATCCTACATGCAGAGCCTCAATTGGATGTTTGTCCTATTTTGTGAATTCTTGGTTGTTTTTGCAACATTGAGGGATTCCATAGGCTCCGTCTTTTATTTACAAGTCTATCCCCCTCCAGTGTCATGACAAAAAACTAAGTAGCAAGGTTAGATCAATAAACCTTATATATGTGTACATATACAGCACATACAATATTATATATACACACATCTTTAAATTATCTATATATTTTTTAAATAACTATGAATGTATATATGCGTATGTCTTTATTTACGGCACATGACAGAGTGTTCTTATTATACTGTCCAACTTTCTCTTTCAGTTCTGTGGAGCCAATCTCTCAGCTCGTTTTAACAGAGGAGCCCAATGAAAAATACCTGATAACCGAAGTATGTTCAACGCCTGGCACTTTTATATCTCAATACAATTTCCATACAAATCCGTTCTCTATACCCGCTCTCGTTCTATCTTGCTCTCCCTTCCACAGTATGCCTATCTAGAGCAAATAACGAAAATCCAAATATCTAGATGAGGGAAAAAAGGGGATATCCCATCCAGTCATAATTGGATTTACGAAGATCAGCACAAGTCTTAAATCTGATCTATATACCACACACACCCACACACACACTACATAACCTAACATTGAACTAAAATGTCTGTGCATTTCTTCCATGGCCTTGACAGAGCCCCTGGCAAGATAAGGCCTAATCCCCATCATATATACCCTGCGGTGTTCTTTACAGCCTAACTAGATGAAAGGCTAAAAAGGCTTGGGCAAGGTTGTGTCAAGTAACTGCCCAGTATTTCTCGATTTCTGTAAAATCCAAAATACATTTTCCTTTCATAAATATTGGGTTTGGGAAAAAACTCTATTTTCTGTGTAGGAATGGTGTGGTGGAATGATTGGTCAGCTCATCCTTCTCTAGACTGGTGATTGTCCAGCTAAAACTCCTCAGAACAGAATAAGACTTTATTAATCCCTGAGGGGAAATTCAGGCGTTAAAGTAGCAGCCACATTTACAATCAGTATATTGATAAAATACAATATAAATACAATGCAAGGAATGTCATCCATCTGACCAATGTTTTAAGAGTGGACAAAATAGCAACTTCTAAGAGTTATCCCTGGTTAGTTAATATAAATAAAACCAAAGAGAAAGAGCCTTACTTGAGACTACTTAGGTGAATTTGTGAGGCATTACAAGACAGCACAGAGCCCACAGTGTGGACACAGTTATTATTTTATTCCCTGACACGAGTTTGCCTGTTATTTCTCTTTGCTAATGCGAGTATGTTCAGTATGTGGTCTTCCGCATGTAGAAGATCCCAGCCCTGTCATTGATAAAGGCCAGAGATGCAAGTCTACAAATAGCTAAGCACAGCATTCCACTGTGTGAAACAATGTTTGATTACCGATAGATACTGGACATACTGTTCTCTGTCTTCTGGCGGTCGAACAGCCTACACCCCCCCCCCCTTTCTTCCGTAGAGCCGATACCGTGGGATGGTCTCTTCAGAAGGGTCTAAGACTCAGTGCGATCGAGGCGTGAAGGTGGACGGCAGAGGCGCTGGGATATCCTCTCTCCAATAACACTACAGGGTCCGACTCATTGGCTTACTCTTGTTATTCCACAGCCAACACCCGTGTGATGGGAGTGAACGACGTGGGCTGTCCTCCGGCCCTGTCCCATGGCGCTTGGTTGGTACCCCATTGGTGGTTGGGTGCTCGGGAAAATGGGTGGGACTATTTATTTCCTTGTTGGCTCTAGCCGGTGTTATCTTCAGTCAGGGCCAAACTATGCCTGGGGGACCAGGGTCAGTCAGAACTCTACAGTGTGTTGAGTTGCCTGTTGGATCTAAGGAAAGCTCCCTCTAATTTCTCTGGTGTCCTGAGTCCTTGGGCCATGCCTTGGGACTTCCAGGACTGGCTGTTCCTGTCCTTGTTCTTGTCCACCTGGGTGTACAGCTGATCTGGATTCTGCCTAAAGACTCTGGGCACAGCCTATCTGTATATGAAAAATATGGAAACAATTTGTGTGGCCCAAAAAGGTAATGTACTCTTATAATCCTCACTCCATACAGCCAGGGGAGGACTCCATTTGGGAGTTTTTCCTAGTCACTGTGCATCAATTTCTTGTTGTTGATGCTCTTTTAAGCTGGGTGTCTTTATAAGCACATTGTGAAAACTTGTGAAAGGGTCCAACTCTAACTTTGCAGACCTTTATGGTCTGAAATCTACTGTATTTTTACTGGCCTGAACTAAATATAAAAAAGCCTTATATAAATACATTTTAGAGATATATAGTATGTAAATATCATATAATCAGAATATTGATTTATACCACAGATTTGCGTGTGATATGAGACATGAGAGCTGATACAAGCAATTGCTGTTTACATAAATATGATGCAATGCACATCATTACTTCTTAATAAATGGTTATCAAATATTAGCTACTATAAATATTATTATCATCTATTCATGAAGATGCTTGCTTATTTGATGTGACATAAAGGCATGAAAATAAAATAATTGAGTTAATATATTTTTGGTAACATAATTATGGCTTAATACAGTACTTGGCACAAGTTGGTTGACTGGCTTCTTGTGTGTTACTGCTTGCAAGCGCTTAGGCAGGCATAGTTAACATGACACTTACTGTCGACAAGCCATATCCGTATGGTTTCTCTATCCGTATTCAACGGACTATGTCATGGATGTAGTCCGTGAATGGTTTCTCCATCTTCACAACATGATAGGCGGTCGTAATTAGTTTTTTTTGGCTACGCGCCACCTCATTCATTCGGAGCAGGCAGACATTCATTGGTTGTCAACCAAACAGCCCGTTCGGGCCGCAATACACGCGACATGCTGCGGGGACAAGAGCAGGTTTTCGGCAGTTGTTCGTTCCCTTACTTAATAAACGACCCTGCCTTATCGGCTTTCGGGAACGCACAACATCAACGCAGTACATGTGTCTTTTGCCGTTATTGTTTTCGACCCACGGAACATGTTCTTTCACAGAAAACAAAAATGATTGCATCTGCTGCTCGTACAACACCATATTTGGGTCCTGCTCTAGAATGCACTATGAACTAGGATTGGTCAAAACAGACGAGCCATTGAATATTATTGGTCAAAAAGACGACACCGGTACTGTACCACACCAAGGTGGGAGAAGAAGCTCCACAGACTCATTTTAATGGGTGAACAAGCGAAAATTGAAGCGGGAAGAGTGACAAAGATGACAAGCAAACGTTTTAATACGATGCTATGAATTGAAATTGAGCACAGGCTCTTATGGGCCAGTGACTCTCTTTGTCTACTGGCCCTATGTTAGGTCTTTCTGGGCCCAGGCCAGCGGGCCATCATTAATGTTGAACCCCACGGGATGTAAACAGTGCTTTATAAAATAAATGTGATTGATCGAGTCAACATCCAAGTTGTCTAGTATTCAATTCTCCACCACTCCCTTCACCGATTTTCTTTGAAAATTAGAAACAGACATACATGAGATATTCCAAGGGACTATGTTTGTCAGGGTGTTACTGTATTAGATACATTGGCTAAGATCATACTGTTGTTTACAGCAATGACCTGGGAGCAATCACGGTTAACAGTCTTGCTCAAGGGCAGAACAACATTTTATTTCTGTGGTCTTATCAGCTCGAGGATTAAGAACCAACAACATTTCCAGCCCAACGCTCTCTACCAATAGGCTGCCCCCCTGTCTAATACAGTCTGGTCGAATATAGTTAACTTTCAAAACATTTTATCAGAACTGTGCATTCAACCACTTCACTTAAACGATGCCAAGCGTTGCTGGTATCACTCACACACACATACAACACTATACACTATGCTAATCCCGCAGCATAAGACATTAGAGTCAGTCATAGCCTTGTTACGTGCGTCTGTCTTAATCTATAGTTAGCAGTAGCACCAGGACAACCTGGGAGTGGTTTGTAATGCAGAAATTCAATTTAAATAGACTGTAAAAAAGGAATCTAATCTTTCAATCCTCCAGACACATTGGACACATTTATTCCACAAAACAAAAAATGTCTGTGTCGGTGGGCGTGGCTACAGCACCGAGCAGAGACTAGAATGTATGTCTGACCTCTGAGGAATCTCTCCATGTGTAGACCAGTGGAGCGAGCAGCTTGTGAGTGTGTGTGTGTGTTTTTGTGTCAGCCTGAGACGACCGGTTCGGCCTGGTCGGCCTCGGCAACGCCATGATCTATGAAAGCGGATCACTTAAGTGAATCCGATTCCACAGCGATAGTGCGTGGGCATCTCGCCAGGCGGAGCTGAGGACTTCAGCAGAGGGTGATGGAGGCGAGGGGTAGTGGAGGAGAATGGGGAGGTGGGGGAGAGAGGGAGGGGATGATAGAGCAGAGGCGGAGGAGAGATGCATGAGATGAGAGGGGATGGGAGAGGAGGAAGGAGGCGCTGGAAGCGCGACGGGGTCAGAATGGAGAGCGGGTGGTCCTCAGAGGGTGGTCTTATGAATCACAACTCTAGAACATTCCGAGGAGGACGGGGTGCCACAGATGAATGTTGAGGTGGCGTGCCGACACACACGACACATTAGGCCAAAAAGGGATACGACACACTGATAAGACTCCTTCAGTGGCGTTTGTTAGACTGTCCTGAGTATCATCACGGAGACAGACTCCATTCTACGAAACAAGAGCCAGTGGAGGAACCTGGGAAGAGGAGGAAAGAGCTGTCGGAGGAAGAGCAATGAATGAATCTGTTATGTCTCTATATACTATCTATGACCCTGTTATGTCCCTATATACTATCTATGACCCTGTTATGTCCCTATATACTATCTATGACCCTGTTATGTCCCTATATACTATCTATGACTCTGTTATGTCTCTATATACTATCTACGACCCTGTTATGTCTCTATATACTATCTATGACTCTGTTATGTCTCTATATAATGTATATCACTCTGTTATGTCTCTATATACTATCTATGACACTGTTATGTCTCTATATACTATCTATGACTCTGTTATGTCTCTATATACTATCTATGACTCTGACTCTGTTATGTCTCTATATACTATCTATAACCCTGACTCTGTTATGTCTCTATATACTATCCATGACCCTGTTATGTCTCTATATAATGTTTATGACTCTGTTATGTATCTATATACTGTCTATGACTCTGTTATGTCTCTATATAATGTTTATGACTCTGTTGTCTCTATATACTATCTATGACTCTGACTCTGTTGTCTCTATATACTATCTATGACTCTGACTCTGTTGTCTCTATATACTATCTATGACTCTGACTCTGTCATGTGTCTATATACTGTTTACGACTGACCCCATCGCGTGTCTTTATAATGTCAATGGTTCTGACTCAGACATGCCACTATACATTATCTATGACTGTCTCTGTCATGTCTCTTTGTACAGTCTATGACTAGATGTACAGAGCACGGGGGTAAGCGGGAATGGGTGAAAGAGATATGGAGTAAGATGGGAAGAGAGATGGAGATGGGGAGAAGAAAGGGAGAGACAGGGTGTGGGTGGGGGGGTGGGGTTGGAGTAGTGAGGGACAAAACTGCTTCAGAGGCGGTTGCTAGGCAGCAGGCAGCTAACTATAGCCCAGGACACGGGCCAGAGGTGAGAACCAATGTCTCCTACAAGGAGAGGGAGAAACACATATCTGTGTGTGTCCGCCTGCGTGCGGCAGAGTTTGTGTGTGGGCGCGTGTGTTCCAACGAGGTGAGCCCTTTTCAAATAAGCGTCTAACGAAGTGAGAGAGAAAGAAAGACAGAGAGACAGAGATGTGAGCAAGTAAAGAAGAGAAGGCAGATTAAACAACACTGCCCATAGATGGGTGTTTGTTTTGCCCGAGTTGCCCGGCAACCAGTAAGTTTGCTGGCAAGAGAAAGCGAGTGATACTCTTTGATTTGTTTTTATTATTATTCATTTTCCCAATTATAATTTTTTCTTTTTATTAAAATTATTTAGCAGAGACTCTTATCCAGATATATCCAGAGTGCATACATTATTATCTTTTTTTTAACTCTTGAAACCCAGTTGGAATCTGTTCCAAAACCTTGATCGACCACACAACCGGACCAAGTTCTTCAATTAGTTCTACAATTCCAGGACGACACACCTCGATTCGCCTGTCCAGAGGGATACTCCACGTCCAGGGACCACGTTAGGAAGGATCCAGTGAGAGAGTGACAGTCCATCTGCAGTGCAGCTGGATTCTGAGCAGCGGAAAACGCTCTCAAGCAAAGATCAGTGACGATAACAATGAACCGGGCCCACGGTATCATTTTTATAGCACCGCTCCTGACAACTGTGTTCAGAATGCTATAACGATGATCCCTACCCGCTAGCGTCTCTTACGCCGAGGCGGCTTCTCCGTTCTCAATCTAAATAACCGAGAATAGTTCCTATCAGTGTGAGAGCCTTAGGCCTCGGGTTTAAAAAATGAGGAATCAGGAGAAATGAAATGCAGAGCAATCCTAGAGCTATTACTGTAATAGAGCTTCCTGCTTCACGCTCCCGCAACCCCACACTGCCCTCGCTGGTTTAGGAGCCCTGCGCCCTCCATGGCCCGCTGGGCACTGGTCCGAAGCTGTCGGCTAGACCGCAGTGTGCCGTTTGGCCTTCTCCGGGTTACCACATTACTTAGCCTAACGACAGCCCATCACAGCGCCGGGATGTTAGATAGACGATGTGGATCTCAGACAGTCCAAAAATGGGCCGCTGGTTCCAATACAGCACATATGGACGCTGGTGTAAGGTGGTGCCCTATTTAGAGAATAGGGCACTGATTGGGACATGCAGCATGTGAGTCCGCTGGGTACTGCTCCGTCATAAGTAGATTCGGTAGTCTGCATACATCTGGCAGAACTCACACACACACACACACACACAGAAACACACACACACACACACCACACACAGACACACACACACACACACACAGACACACACAGACACACACCACACACAGACACACACACACACACATATTTACTGTACTACACAGAGACACACACACACAAACATATACTGTACCACACAGACACACACACACACACACGCCATGCAACACATGCTAACAATTTCCAATTAACACATCCTTTCTAGAGACGGAAATAATGAGAGCTTTGATGTGTGTGTGTGTGTGTGTGTGTGTGGGTGTGTGAGCAAGAGGAATGTATGGCTATGTGTGTGTGTGTGTGAGTGTGTCTGTGTGTGTGTGCCTGTGTGTGGTGTGTGTGTGTGCCTGTGTGTCGTGTGTGTCTGTGTGTGGTGTGTGTGTGTGTCTGTGTGTGTGTGCCTGTGTGTGGTGTGTGTGTGTGTGTGTGTGTGTGGTGTGTGTGTGGGTGTGCACGCGTGTGTGTGTGTTCTCTGTTTGAGTGTGTCTGTGTGTGGTGTGTGTGTGTGTCTGTGTGTGGTGCGTGTGTGGTCTCTGTGTGTGTGTGTTCTGTTAACCCCCCAACCTCTACTGTTATTATTTTTCTTTCATTTTCTTTCCCTCAATTTTCCCTTTTGTCTCTCTCCACATCTGAGTGTGTATGTTTTGCAAATGCTGCCTGGGCGTTATGTGAGTGTGTGTGTGTGTTTGCGTAAACGTGTGTGTCTGCGATACAGGCCAGTGTGTACATATGGGAACCAGAGGTCTCAACAGAGACAGCAAAACAAGACATCTTAGTCTGCAGAAGGTTTATTGGCAGGTCCTCACTAGAAAAAAGCCTCATGGGTTTTGGGGCATAATGTTAGATTTTGGGTTACTTTTAGTTTTAGGCATTATGAGAATGGTTCAGGGTTAGGGGGCTAGGAAAAGGTGAGGTCACTGAAGTTAAGGTTAGGGTTAAGACTAGGGAACAGGGAATGTGCATGTTTTGTATTCTGGTCCCCACAAGAATAGAAAAACAGACAAATGTATGTGCATGTGTGCATTGGTGTGTGTGTGTGTGTGTGTGTGTGCATTGGTGTGTGTGTGTGTGTGTGTGTGTGTGTGCAGAGGGCCTGGTGCATCAAGTCCAACATGGTTAAAATTGTCTTGGCACATTTAAACACAGTGAGGTTCTGCCAGTTCCCTGTCTAAATGAATAACAAGTCCCAAGCACGTCGGGAATCGCATCCAAAGCCTGCCAATAGGGGGCAACCAGGAGTCCTCGGTTTTAGGTGTGAGCCAGTGTTCCAACCATTCTAATTCTATGGGTCCACCACGCCAGTGTTCCAACCATTCTAATTCTATGGGTCCACCACGCCAGTGTTCCAACCATTCTAATTCTATAGGTCCACCACGCCAGTGTTCCAACCATTCTAATTCTATGGGTCCACCACGCCAGTGTTCCAACCATTCTAATTCTATGGGTCCACCACGCCAGTGTTCCAACCATTCTAATTCTATGGGTCCACCACGCCAGTGTTCCAACCATTCTAATTCTATGGGTCCACCACGCCAGTGTTCCAACCATTCTAATTCTATGGGTCCACCACGCCAGTGTTCCAACCATTCTAATTCTATGGGTCCACCACGCCAGTGTTCCAACCATTCTAATTCTATAGGTCCACCACGCCAGTGTTCCAGAACCTCAGCGTTCCTCAGAGTGGACAGCTTGGGGCTGTGGTCCTATCTGCAATTGGCTTTGGACAGCAGTTGTGGTTTGTGTCTGTGTGTGTGTGTGTTGTGTGTGTTTGGGCGTGTGCTTCCATCAGCACTAATTCAGATTAAACTGTAACGCAGTGAGCAATAGGGGCCGAACCATCACACACACGCACACATGCATGCACTTACGAACTCAGACACTGACACCAATCCTTTTCAGCCCAGTAGCTGACAAGGATTTCACACATACTGTATATTTACACTCACCCTCACTCTACGCCCTCAACCTCACTCTACACTCTCACCCTCACTCTACGCCCTCACTCTACACCCTCACCCTCACTCTACGCCCTCAACTTCACTCTACGCCCTCAACCTCACTCTACGCCCTCAACCTCACTCTACGCCCTCACCCTCTCTCTACGCCCTCAACCTCATTCTACACCCTCAACCTCACTCTACGCCCTCAACCTCACTCTACACCCTCACCCTCACTCTACACCCTCACTCTCAGCCTCAGTCTATGCCCTCACCCTCAGCCTCTAACTCGACGCCCTCACCCTCACTCTACACCCTCAGCCTCACTCTACGCCCTCACCCTCACTCTATGCCCTCACCCTCAGCCTCTAACTCTACGCCCTCACCCTCAGTCTCTTAGCCACTTGTTTTGTTGTTCATCGTCCTCACCTGTTTCCCTAATCACTGGGCCTGTTTAAGTTCCTCATTTCCCAGTGTATCCTGTCGCACTTTGTTTGGCGTGTGCCTTCTGTTTCGGTTGTTCTGTTCTGTCTGGTGTAGAGTTTTCTTTGTTGATATAATTCAAGTTCATTTATTACGTCCTCCATTCTCCCTGCACTTGTGTCCATGCCTCATCAACCTTTACATTGACTTAACTGTTCTATCAAGAGGTGTGTTT
This sequence comes from Esox lucius, assembly GCF_011004845.1. Lineage (NCBI taxonomy): Eukaryota > Metazoa > Chordata > Actinopteri > Esociformes > Esocidae > Esox > Esox lucius. The sequence goes on along the minus strand of NC_047586.1, from coordinate 4,535,281 downwards.
GTTCACATTTGATTATGATGGAAATCAACAGGACCCAGTTTCATTAAACATGTCTGCAAATACAATACAGGCCTAAGGACTCCATTACCCAGCAACCTCTGAGACATTTTGCCAACCCAACTACAATCCATTAAATACACTACAGGCCTGAGGACTCCATTACCCAGTAACCTCTCGGCCACATCGCCAACTCAACTGTATTCTATTAAATACACCACAGGCCTAAGGACTCAATTATCCAGCAACCTGTGGACCAAAGCACCAACCCTACTCTATATAACACACAACACTCCTAATGGACTCCATTACCCAGCAACCTCTGGGCCACAGTCCTAACCCAAATCCAGATCCTGCCAGAGGCCACAATGGGAAAGGAATTGCAGTTATGCTTTATGCTCTGGGATTGCGTTACCGTAGTGACCAAAGCGTTGGATCAACGGGGGGGGGGGCTCCAACCGGAGTCCTACCCATAATCCCCCACCTGTCCCGTTGTGGAAGCCTTTAAAGCGGTTAAAAGCCCTGTGTTGTGGCTCATTCATAATAGATAGGGCAGTCACATACGGTATTAGTCTCTGGATGGCATCAGCGCAGCGTGGCATGGCACGCTGGTGAATCATGGGAAATTAGGTCACCTCCCAGGAGCCTGGCGCAGCGGGTGTGTGAAGAGGGAGTCCGTGCGTTCTCTCTCCATCAGAAGGAGCAGACGACCTGGCACACCTAACACACACATACATCTAACACACACACACATCTAACACACACACACATCTAACATGCACACACATCTAACACACACACACATCTAACACACACACACATCTAACACACACACACATCTAACATGCACACACATCTAACATGCACACACACATCTAACACACACACACATCTAACACACACACACATCTAACACACACACATCTAACACACACACACATCTAAAACACACACACATCTAACACACACACACATCTAACATGCACACACATCTAACACACACACACATCTAACACACACACACATCTAACACACACACACATCTAACATGCACACATGTCTGCATGTCTTGACCTGTGGTCAGTCAGAGCTGATGTAAGAGTGGGGTGGGGGAAGGACGGAGAGGGGTGGGGAGGGGAAAAGAGAAGGATGGAGGAGGCGAAGGAGGGATGGGGAGGGAAAAGAGGAGGATGGAGAAGGAGGGATGGGGAAGGAAAAGAGAAGGATGGAGGAGGAGAAAGAGGGATGGGGAGGGAAAAGAGGAGGATGAAGGAGGAGAAAGAGGGATGGGGAGGGAAAAGAGGAGGATGGAGGAGGAGAAGGAGGGATGGGGAGGGAAAAGAGAAGGATGGAGGAGGAGGGATGGGGAGGGAAAATAGGAGGATGGAGAAGATGGGATAGGGAGGGAAAGGAGAAGGATGGAGGAGGAGAAAGAGGGATGGGGAGGGAAAAGAGGAGGATGGAGGAGGAGAAAGAGGGATGGGAGGGAAAAAAGGAGGATGGAGGAGGAGAAAGAGGGATGGGTCAGGCTTTAGATGAGTTTGGGGGAAAAGTGAATTCACGTGAAAAAAACAAGTTCACATGAGAGTGGGCTAACAGCATGGCACACACACACACACACACACACACACACACACTCTTTAGCATGTCACACCTCACTAAGGCTAGCAGTAACTTCAGGTAGCTTGAGAAATTACCGCTAAGCTTGTCAGATGAGGCACAAGGACAAGGACTGTCTTCTCAGCCATGCTGGGCCGTGTTGTGCCCGACCAGGCTCCCATGAAAAACACATCGGTTTAAAGCTCTTTCAGATCATCCACAAGACTGATAACAGATTTATTACTCAGACCTGTCAGGACATACATCTCAGATCCAACACGACAATTCTCCACAATCCCTGTGTCAAAGATAAACACAGGATATAAAAAGCATGGAATATTTCAGGTAGGAATAGTTTGTGTAAGATCATAGTCAGACCGTCAGCTATTAATAGCGTGACATCACATTCCTCTATGCAATTCTAATACACGCGTACACACACACACACACACACACAGAGACACACGCAGACACACACACAGAGACACACACAGAGACACACAGACACACACACAGAGACACACACAGAGACACACACAGAGACACACAGAGACACACACAGAGAGACACACAGACACACACACAGAGATACACAGACACACACACAGAGACACACGCAGACACACACACAGAGACACACACAGAGACACACACAGACACCCAAACACAGACACACACACACACAGTTGACACTTGAATGTAATGTATATTTGGCTTGTTCTCTGTGGGAAGGTTGTTGCTCTCACAATGTGTGTGTGTGTGTGTGTGTGTGTCCTGGCTGCTGAGTAATGATGCACATCATGAGGTTTTCATCAACCCTGGTAGATCTGCCTGTGCTGTGTGTGTGTGTGTGTGTGTGTGAGTGTGAGTGTGAGTGTGTGTGTGTGTGTGTGTGTGTAGGGGGGCTCAGAGGCTGTAGATTGATGTAATACCTTTCACCAATGTTTTCCAATTGTACATCATGGCAGCCAGCCCAGCACCTCTCCCCAGAGACCCAGGGACGTTTCATGTTCTGTTGTGGCCCTGAACTAGCTCACCTGATCCCCGTAATCTAGGGCTTGATGATTAGTTGACAGGTTGAATCAGGTGTGCGGGATCTGGAACAGACCAAATACATGGCCAGGGCTCCCAAAGGAGAGGCTTCAGAACCACAGGGCTCCCAAAGGAGAGGCTTCAGAACCACAGGGCTCCCAAAGGAGAGGCTTCAGAACCACGGGGCTCCCAAAGGAGAGGCTTCAGAACCACAGGGGCTCCCAAAGGAGAGGCTTCAGAACCATGGGGCTCCCAAAGGAGAGGCTTCAGAACCATGGGGCTCCCAAAGGAGAGGCTTCAGAACCATGGGGCTCCCAAAGGAGAGGCTTCAGAACCACTGGGCTCCCAAAGGAGAGGCTTCAGAACCACAGGGCTCCCAAAGGAGAGGCTTCAGAACCACAGGGGCTCCCAAAGGAGAGGCTTCAGATGTCGCTCAGACCAGGTAATGCAATCTCAAGTGTGTACGTTCTAACATCCTTCTAAAATATGACATTTCCACTTTCAAATAAGTCTTGATTTGCCCTCGCGAAAAAGTGTAAAAAGTAAAGTCAAATCACCACAAAGGAGATATCCATTCACATGCCCTGTTTTTCAGAACAATTTTCCTGCTGTGTAGATCTTGGTCAAAGTAAGAGCTGGGTTCTGTACCAAGGTATATTGAACATGCAGGCTCATACTGGACAAAGGCTTAGGTCTTGGAAAACACCAAAAACTTTACCAGAGGTAGGTACACCTTGTTGAAAACTCAGACAAAGTATAACAACGCTTCTGTTTGCTGACATTTTTTGAGAGACGAACCATCTTGGTTAACTTATCTGAACGCACGTCCCAAACTGCTACGGTGAAGCATGGAACACTTTATAAGGATAACTGTGGCATTTTCAAAACGCAAAAGCCTTTGCTGTTTCTACTATGTCTGATAGAAATGTTGTGCGTACACAACAGGTTAACTTAAACGAGCAGCAGCTAAAATTACAGTGACAAAACAAATGTATCTAAATGTATATATGGGAGGAGTGGACAGACTAGACCTATAGCTCAATAGCTCAATAATGTAGACAGATATTAAGTCCTCTTAAGGATAGCACAGGGTTAGGTGGACACACCAGTTTGTCCTTGAGCCAGAGATGAGGCCAGTGCTGCTAAGAGTTGTCCGCCTGCCTGCCAGAAATGAGACCTGCAATGAAGGTGTCTGCTCCACTGGTGATTACTGCAAAGAGGGCATCCTGCCATGAAACCCGACCGCACCGCTAATGATACATTACCACCGTGAAGGCCGGCCGTATCGCCACTCTTGATACATTATCTCCAGGAAACCGTTACCTCTGATCAACAAAATGACCTTATCTCAATTAAAACGTACCCCGTCATCAATTATGTTACATTACCACCATGAAACCGAACCCCGTCATCACTGATGTTACATTACCTCCATGAAACCAAACCCCGTCATCACTGATGTTACATTACCTCCATGAAACCAAACCCCATCATCACTGATGTTACATAACCTCCATGAAACCAAACCACATCATCACTGATGTTACATAACCTCCATGAAACCAAACCCCGTCATCACTGATGTTACATTACCTCCATGAAACTGCACCCCGTCAATACTACTTTCATACTACCAACGGTCTGAGGGTCAGCTAATGTCAGACTGGAACTCTTGGGTTCAGCGGCAAGGCCAAAATTAAAGGCATAGGGTTGGGCCGTGTGTGTGTGTGTGTGTGTATGGATGTGGAGAGGGTGAGTGGGAGGTGACACACACTTGCAGATGTGCAAACCCACACACACACACACACACACACATCTTGTCACATGCAGCCACCACAGGCTCATCTGTTGCTATGGGAACGGGCCCTTTGATGATGCAGTCAGACAGACAGGCAGGAACACACACACACACGCCACACACACACACCTTTTGCTGTTGCCAGTTGCAGTTTTCCCGACAGGGGTGTAGCGTCGGTAGTGCCGGCCGAGCTCTTCATTCGGAATATCAATACTAGTGTTTCAGTGGAGAGACAGCAGCCAACAGCTTTTTAAATGTCACTAAATATCACAGAATCATTACTCAATCCTCCAATGGTTCCTTTTAGGGTGGAGTGTCAGACTTGGGAATGTAATGTGACATTAAGGAAATCAATTTTGATTGAATTCCATGAACTGTTGGTCGGAGGTTGTGTAGACACAGACCTGTGCCACATAGCCAGAACATCCTAAATCACATCCTATTGCTGAGTGTGCTAACTTAGCCTGTCTAGCATAGCGGAACTGGAATACAATGATAACATCACAAGGTTTAGAGTTTAACATCATGACATCACAGGGTTAAGAGTTTAACAGCCACCATCATGACATCACAGGGTTAACTATTTTACAGCCACCATCATGACATCACAGGGTTAACAGTTTAACAGGCACCATCATGACATCACAGGGTTAACAATTTTACAGCCACCATCATGACATCACAGGGTTAACAATTTTACAGCCACCATCATGACATCACAGGGTTAACAGTATGACAGGCTCCATCATGACATCACAGGGTTAACAGTTAAACAGGCACTATCAAGACATCACAGGGTTAACAATTTTACAGCCACCATCATGACATCACAGGGTTAACAATTTTACAGCCACCATCATGACATCACAGGGTTAACAGTATAACAGGCTCCATCATGACATCACAGGGTTAACAGTTAAACAGGCACTATCAAGACATCACAGGGTTAAGAATTTTACAGCCACCATCATGACATCACAGGGTTAACAATTTTACAGCCACCATCATGACATCACAGGGTTAACAGTATGACAGGCTCCATCATGACATCACAGGGTTAACGGTTAAACAGGCACTATCAAGACATCACAGGGTTAACAATTTAACTGCCACCTTGGATGACATCACAGGGTTAACAGTTTAACAGCCATCATGACATCACAGGGTTAACAGTTAAACAGCCATTATGACATCACAGGGTTAACAGTTTAACAGCCATCATGACAAAGATGTTGTGAATAGTGAAATACAGTCATGATGACATCACAGGCAAAGTACCAGGACAGGTGAAATATTTACAATGGTTGGGATACACACATTAATACATTATCATAGCAGGTGACCCCTGACACACACACAGACAGACGCACACACTCACACTCGTTAAGAATCGTTCTGTGCTCAGTGTCAGCTCGCTCACAGTTTCCATGACTGCAGTGTTTGCGTGGATGGTGGTTGTGTGTGTATGTGTGTGTGTGTGTGTGTGTGTATGCGTGTGTGTGTGTGTGTGGGTGTGTGTATGCGTGTGTGTGTGTGTGTGTGGGTGTGTGTATGCGTGTGTGTGTGTATGTGTGTGTCTGTCTGTGTGCATGTGTGTGCGTGGTTGTGTGTATGTGTGTCTGTTTGCTCATTAGTCTGCATCAGTCACCAGTGTATTGTGAGTCAGTTAGCATCCTGGCTAGCCTTAAAATAACCGATCCTGAAAGAGAATGCGCGTCCACAGGCGTTGAAGCAAGTCGTTCCACAAGCTAAAAATGGCGGAGCCTCCTTTACTGACTCTGACAGCCACACAGTCAGCTGGCTGCCTCCTCGTGTTAAACGGAGGGAACTGTGGGACCAAATACCACGCTATTTATCAAACAACAAATGAACCACTGACTGTCAGCATACATAGACAGTATGTATGACAGTGTTCTGTCCAAACGTGGATAACTGATGACTGGCTAAAATATGGTGATGAGGAGGTGTCTGTTGAGCCCTTATTGTTAGATGTCCTTTGATCTTATTCATCTTGAATTGATTTAGAACCAATTGACTTATTGCGACTTGATTGGAGCATTACTTATCCTGGGGAAACTCAGAGAGTTCTTCAATGGGGCCATGTCCCTAGGGCCGTTACTTTAAAGAGAGATTGCAAATGACTTGCCACTCGACTTACAATAAGCTAGAATGGTGATGTATGATGACTCCAGCCTTTTCTGCACATACACATGTCAGCACCTGAAGCTGGTGAGCTTACTGAGACTCTGAACAAGGGAAATACAGTAACTATGGGTAAATACAGCTAAAACTAAGAGCAGTAGATTTGGTTCAAAACCTTCTCTAAGCACAAAACCTCAGCTGGAGATCAGTGCATGAAGTCAGAACATTGAGCCACTTGAGCAGGCTGTGAAATGAATCGGAGAGTCAGTTATTATGGTCAGATTATATTGACAAAGGATTTTTGAAGATGTCATAATAATAACGATGGTAAATAATAATCAGTAATACTGACTGTAAATAATATTAACTGGTAAATAATAATGACTGTCAAAATGATGACTGTCAATAACAATAAATAACAATGACTGTCAGAAATAATGACTCTCAATAATAATGACTGTCAGAAATAATGACTCTCAATAATAATGAAGGCTCTAGACAGAGCAACACACCTGGCCCTGAAAAACTGTTGAAATACACAGCAACATGAAACAGGAAAGAACCATGACAACATGGAACAGAAAAGAACCATGACATCTTGAAACAAGAAAGATCCATGACAACACAGACCAGTATAGAACCATGATAACACAGACCAGTATAGAACCATGACAACACAGACCAGTTTAGAACCATGATAACATGGACCAGTATAGAACCATGATGACATGGACCAGTATAGAACCATGATAACATGAACCACTATAGAACCATGATAACATGAACCAGTATAGAACCATGATAACATGGACCTGTATAGAAACATGATACCATAGACCAGTATATAACCATGATAACTAAGACCAGTATAAAACCATGATAACATGGACCAGTATAGAACCAAGACAACATGGACCAGTAAAGAACCATGACATGGACCATATAAGCGTCATTTAATTTAGTCACCATTTAATATGATCATAATATAATATAGTCAACTTTTAATATAGACACCGTTTAATATAGGCACCATTTAAAATAGACAGGATTTAACAAGCAATTAACATAGGCAAGATTTAATACAGGCACCATTTCACTAGTGAACTGATCGGAGTAACTCCGATTGTGCAGGGATGAACTAGCTTTTGAGCGTGTGTTTTTGTGTGGGCATGAAAGTGTATGTATGCATGTGTTTCAGAAGGTCCATCTTACATAAACCAGACAGAAGCCTTTGCTACCCTGAGATGGCTAACATAGCTACGCGGCTAAGGAACCCCAGTATCTGAGTAGACCATGATCATTAGATTCTAAATGCATCATTTGCACACTCATTATCGTTAAAAAATTTTTCTTGTATGCGACATCAACTTAACTGAATTGCTTTACATTGTCAACCCCCAATCGCCGGTCCCTCCGCCCCCCCCAGTCTGGCCGTTCATTAGCCAATGCCTGTCTTCTGGCATTCTCCTATTTTTTTAGCACTTTATTAGTCTTTTAGCACTGAGTCTACTGATGGGTAAATCGTACTTCCTGTTTCCGCACGGCGTGGATGTCCCACCTCGCTACCTCCAGATGAATGCACCGACCGCAAGTCACTCTGGATAGGAACGTCTGCTAAATGACAAAACTGCGAAATGTAGTTCCAGAATGCAGCCGGAGTAAGCGGATTCACAACGCTCTTCGGAGGGGTTGGGGGTGGGCGACAGCAGTGGAAAGAGCCAGAGATTACCGTGTCCCACCGAACCAAAATGGATTCACAGTAAGCTGCTTCACAATGATCTACAGAGGGGGTGACAGGCAAGAACAGTCTGAAGGACTAGATTACAAGGATGGCTTCACCTTAAACTGTATAAGGATGATGATTCTCTTCAGAAGCAGGGCCTGTCATGCTGCCTGCTACACATCAGGAACTGAGAAGAGAGAGGGAGACATACCGAGAAACAGAGAGAGAGAGAGAGACATACTGAGAAACAGAGAGAGAGAGAGAGAGGGAGACATACCGAGAAACAGAGAGAGAGAGAGAGAGAGAGGGAGACATACCGAGAAACAGAGAGAGAGAGAGAGAGAGGGAGACATACCGAGAAACAGAGAGAGAGAGAGAGAGAGAGGGAGACATACCGAGAAACAGAGAGAGAGAGCGATGGAGGGAGAGAGAAACTATGTGTGCAAACATCTGATTGTCTCTATTTCCATAATCTGTACCATGCTGTGATGCTAAATGCTAAATCCTTCAGAGCTGAGGTAAGAGAATGCAGTAAGCCCTTTAAATTGAAGGAGCGAAGGAGAGGAGGAGTCACAGAGACAGGAGGAGACAGATAAAACAGAAAACAACAGCAGTGGGGCCTAGATGCCCAGATACCAGTTAACAGTGTTTTTGGACACCCACTTATAAATATCTCCCGTTACTGCGACTCTCACAAAACGGCCGAAGTTACTGAGAACACGTACAACTGTTTTGTTAATATTTGAGACTTTGTTTCCCCCCAAGCTCTGTTCAGTCTCACTGGGCTCTGAGGTTGTCAGCACACCTCCATCTAACAGTTTAACCCCTCAACCACACTAAGAGATCAGGGTAAAAAGGCAAGGCCAAGTACCCTGACTGGAAATGCTTGACTCTCTCTACCAGGACATTTAGGCTGCACCAAGGCCTTGTTCCCTGAAAATCACAGCCTTGACCTCCTTCTCTCATTTCTTCTCCTTCTGTCTCTCCCTATTTTATTCTCCATCTGTCTTCCTCTCTCCATTTCCCACCCTCTTTCGGTCCCTCTTGCCATCCCTCTCTTTCTCACTCTTTTCCTCCGTTTGTCTTAGACAGACAGGTCGCCGTGTCATTGTAATGAAACGCTCACAGCATCAGGGCACAAGTGTGTCCGTAATAAACGTCATGTGTTTGTGTGAAGACCTGGTGTCCCCACAAAGAAAACATTTCCCAGCTAAAGGTAGAGGGTTTGGTTTGGGGCTTAGGGATAGGGTTAGAGTTAGGTCACAGGTCACAAGGATAGAATAACAAATGTGTGTGTGTGTTTGACTGACACCCACTGGCTGCTGTTAGGAAGTTTTATGGGCCAGCATCGGACCAGGCAGAACTGACTGACCAGACAGCCATTTTAATATCACTACATTGAGAAAGTGAGCCAAACTTCATTTGAAATTCATACTTTTTTTCCTGTAATTAGAATGTCAGTGTAATTCTTGAATTGAGTGGAATTTAAATGGAATTGACCCAACCCGGAAAAGGGATTCTAAAATTAAACATGTGGGTTTTCACACACACACACACACACACACACTCTCACTCTCACACTGTATGCAGACACACATACCTACAGATATGTAACATTGCGGAGACATGGGCTCTGAGGTGTCATGCTTCACCCTGATCTACAGAACCTCAACATCACATCTAACCCTACTCATCCAGAACCGAACCACAGCTTACAATATACTCATGAACTCCGACCCTAAACGCCTGACCATGAACCGACATACACAGTTTACACACGACATGTGACCCTAGGAGTCTGACCCTGACCTATACAATACAAATACATCACTTGACCCTAACCACTCGGGGCTGGTTGCACCACACTGGGGTGAAAACGAATGTTTGTAGTAAAGTATGAGATAAACCAGGGGTTCCCAACCTGGGGAACTAGGATGCCAACAGTTATGTGGTCTATTCACCATGCACCCCCACTGTCCAGTCTGTTAGCTGCCAGTCGGTCGATTTGCCCTTGAAAAGGGCACTTAGGCCCGACTCCTCCAAGGTCGTTGTCGGCACAGAGACGCGAGGGAAAGACTAGCAGGCCTCGGTCGTTATCTGGGTCACCCTGATCCACGATCGACCGTTTTAGCCTCCTGAAAATACTCTGCTGCCTCCCTATAGAGTGGACCAGAGAAGAGGATCAGAGAGGAGGAGAGGACCAGAGAGGAGGAGAGGACCAGAGAGGAGGAGAGGACCAGAGAAGAGGAGAGGATCAGAGAGGAGGAGTGGATCAGAGAGGAGGAGAGGATCAGAGAGGAGGAGAGGATCAGAGAGGAGAGGGGCGCTGATGAGAAGAGTGGGAGAGGAGAGGAGTTGGTGGGGGGGGGGGTCTATGGCACATCACAGAGCGCCCAAACAGAAGGCATCAGCTCTGGCAGCCGTCTTTGTCACGGGACTGATTTTCTTGATCATTTACAGTTTTCTATTTTCTCCATTAATCTGTCTTCTTTAATGTGTTCAGCATGAGACGTCTGACAGCAATGTTCCACAGCAGCTAAAATTATACCCATGTCAATGCAGGGTCAAACACACACACACAGAGACACACAAACACACAGACACACGGAAATGGTTCCCTGTCATTTTTTACACAGCCTAACTAGGCACCCGTGAGGAAGAGGAAGGAGTGGAGGAGGATGAAGAAGACGCGGGAGAGAGGAGGAGGAGAGCATGAACACAATAATTAGTGCCGTTTCCCAAGGCTGACCGCTACCTACTCAGAAAGCTTGGCTGAAACGCACGGACGCCGTGCCTGGATTATAGCCAAGTTATTTAAATCTAACCTTTTATGATAATGCTGGCCCGTAAATGAACAGCCTTAATTCAAAATGGCCACCCCATTCCAAGTGTTACAGCCATGAACAAATCAGCATAAACCTTTAATGTCCAGTCTTTAATAGCACACCCTTTGCAAGTTATTCTTTAAATCTCCGGCCTTAGAAATGATACGGTTGTCATCCCGAATGGCGCCCTCCTTCCAGACGTAGGACAGATCACACATCCACAGCTGGTTAAAAGACTAAAGAGGGAATAGGATTTCCTTTTGTCATGCAGATATAAAGGTGACCATGAAGCTACAGGTGTCTCTATGGCGGTTAAGAGGAGATGTGGAGCAGAGAGAGGCGCCGTGCCTCCTTGCCTCAGCCCTCCCCAGCGCACATTTCTTAAAGGTAAATAGAGGAAGAACGCTGTAATGGGTGTAACTGTCCAATTAAAATTCAAACCGCTGCATTGTATCTGCCACCGTCTCGCAAACACACACGCACGCACAGGCGCGTGCGAGCTCACACACATATGCACACACGCACACACCTTCTCAGCGCTAAACGAAAATGAAACCTAATCAGGATTAATAAAGCTTAAATCAATTCAATTTGTTTACAATGACAAGGGGATGAAAAGGAATTTGTGTTTGCGCGGGGAGAACATGTGCGCTCGTCATATCAGTCCACCTCTAAAAACAACACCTGCGCTGAATTGCATTAGGTGTAACGGAACACTGCAGAAAGAAATTGAACGCAATACTAATGAACCTTTAAATACACAGAGCAAAAATCGAAACCCAACAAGCAACAGCTTCTGCCCCCACCTGTCAGGGGGACAGATTATCTTGACAAAGGAAATATACTAACTGGGATGTACGTAAGCAAACCAAAATCGGAGAGAAAATGTTCTTTCTGCGCACATGGAACCTCTCTGAGGTCTCCCATCTAAGCTGGTGAACCAAGGAACCAGCACTTCACTTGCATTTCTATATTTGTTTAGTGTGTTCTGTTTCTTAGGGGAACAGCCGTGCATCTTAACACTACGGCGCAATTAACGAAAGACATGGTGTGTGTGTGTGTGGGTGTGTGTGTGTGCGTGTGTGTGTTTCTGTGTGTGTGTGTTTCTGTGTGTGTGTGTTTCTGTGTGTGTGTGTTTCCAGTACAGAGAAGACTGGTTCTGGCATAACACTGGCAGGAGATATGAGGTATGAGACAGTTTCTAAACATGGAGCTGAAGATATGAGGCAACATGTAAACATGGTGGTGGAGATACGAGACAGCCTCTGAACATGGAGGCAGAGATACGAGGCAGCCTCTGAACATGGAGCTGGAGATACGAGACAGCCTCTGAACATGGAGGCGGAGATACGAGGCAGCCTCTGAACATGGTGGTGGAGATATGAGACAGCCTCTGAACATGGTGGTGGAGATATGAGACAGCCTCTGAACATGGTGGTGGAGATATGAGACAGCCTCTGAACATGGTGGTGGAGATATGAGACAGCCTCTGAACATGGTGGTGGAGATATGAGACAGCCTCTGAACATGGAGGAGGAGATATGAGACAGCCTCTGAACATGGAGGTGGAGGCATCTTTGCTATTGTTGGAGGCTAGCCAGAGAAGCTATGCAGCGACAAACACACACACCCACACACACAAACACACATCCTTCAAAGCCTCCCTGTCTCAGTTACACACTGGTTTCTTCTCACAGGTCACTAAAAATACCATTGTTTTGATTTCTCCACTGAAAAGCGCTCACTGAGGAACAGACTGAAAATGGAACTGGAAGTCCAATATTCCATAGTGTGTGTGTGTGTGCGCGCGCGTGTGTGTGTTATGCTACCAGGGTTTCCCCTCTTGTGTGTCAACTGATCTGTAACTTCTCCAGTGAGACAGTCGTCTCTGACCGGGCCTGCATAGGGGAACAGCTGCAGAGACCCGTCTCTGTGCGGGTCTGACTGACTTTCCTCTGCGCGCTAATGGAGACAGGCGGTTCTGTCGGATGTGGAGAAACGCGTCACTTTAAGAGCACCGAAAGAAAGTTTGGAGTAAGTCCATATGAATGTGTTTTGAAGAAGGGACGAGAGGTGCATCATGGGAAGATGAGGGGGGACTTCCCTAACACCAGCATGACATCCCACTGGGGGGAGATCTGGTCCAAATCAGACGATCCCCACGTCATTTAGGCCACTGAAAAATGAGATTAAGTCGAGTCAGCGTGAAATTGAAAATGGACACTAAAATGACGTTAGCTGTCAGCTCAAACTGAAGCAAATAAAAGCCAGACGCTGAAATGTTGTCTGTGCCTAGCGAGATCCCCTTCTCCACGGTCAGTAGCTGATTCCCTCATCACAGATCTGGCAGGCTAACTGAGCCACAGACAGTGAGACAAACAATGCTAATGTGTGTCAAAGAAGCAGCTAAATGTGTGCTTCACCACAGCTGTACCAACCAAGACAAAAGCTTTTACAATCACATCTCGTATCTTTCTCACTAAATATTGCTCTAGTCCATTTTGTACCAGCTTTTCCTATTCCTATTCATTTTTGTTACTCACAGAATTATTCCATTCTTCCGATCTGTTAGTCAGCACCAATGTTGATTTGATATGTGTCTGAATGTTTGCTTTGGCAATGTCATGTACTGCATGTGGTGACACATTCCAGGCCAATAAGGCCTTGTCAATCAGCAGATTGGCAGCCGGAATCATCAGGTATCGTCAGCTACTTGATCTGCAACACAACCAGGAGGACTCTGGACAGGGACAAATATGAGTCATTTGGACCTGGTAATCCTGAGGTGAGGCCCAAGGGCCCACTTAAGTATAAATGGAGCAGGTCACAAGGAAAATGTAGAGAGTGCATTCCTAAGACTTACAGAGAATTTACAAAGAAGGAGAAATGACCTGTCTGGGCCATCGCTAAGGTGATATGATTAAAGGGGCCCATTGCTGAACAGGACCCACTGATTATGATAATATCAATGTTGTCTATAAATCCATATATGCCCAGGCAGGGGGCCTCAGGACCCCCAGTCCTGGTCCTATGTGCAGAGGACTGAGTTGAGAGAGGGTTGAGAGAGGGTTGAGAGAGGGCTGTGAGAGGGTTGAGAGAGGGTTGAGAGAGGGTTGTGGCAAGAAATATCTACTGCATGTCTTCATCGGCTGAATGGGACCATTAAAAACAGAGGGAGGAGAAGAGGAGAGAAATGAAGAGATAAACAGAAGGAAAAGGAGAGAGAAGAGGAGAAAGAGACAGAGAAAGAAAGATAAGGAAAGGAGGAGAGAAAAACAGAAGAGAAAGAAGAGGAGTGAGAGGTGAGGAAAACCCACTGAAATAAAGGTTTTACCACAGCTGTCATACATCAGACTGCATCATTCTGTTTTATGTGGCTCCCAGGGCCACGACAGGGTGGAAGAGATGATATGGAGGAATGGACGGAAGAAGAGGAAGAGGAAGAAAGAGGAGTAGAGAAGGAGGGATGAAGGGTATAAATCAGTTTGAGGGGAAAAATGCTTGGTCACACCAGGACTCTGTGTGTGTCTGTGTGTGTCTGTGTGTGTCTGCGTGTGTGTCTGAATGTGTGTGTCAGTGTGTGTCTGTGTGTGTGTGTGTCTGTGTGTGTCTGTGTGTGTGTGTGTGTCTGTGTGTGTTTCTGTGTGAGTATATGCGGCCCCACTACTGTAATCTAAGCGTGGCACAGTTCTACGGGTCAGACTGGAAGCATATGGGATGGCTACTACATCTCCCAGGATGCAAATGGCCACTACATCAATTGAGGTATACTCTCCAGAGAGAATAGGTTTTACAAGACACTATGCAGTTTCCATACATGACACCTACACCAGGGTTTCCTTTTGATTTTGGTGCCCCAAATCTGAGCAGCTTTATTTTAATTTACCAGACAATTTACCAGAAATTACTTGGTCATCCACATTATGGCGATCACCCAGGATGCTTAGAACATTATTTTTATCTTTGTCCATTCGAATATTAAAAGTTGTCAATGTGGAGGACATTCTTGCTGTGGGCTTTTCACAATAGGCATACACCTTTCTCTCCAAGTTTTAGTGAAAGACAGGCGAAAAAGGCCATTATCTTTACCTCTCTCAATCTCTAAGCAGAAAGCACATGTACATAACAGAGTGAGAGATTAGTAATGAATAGTGAGAGGCTAGAAACAAAAGAGTGAGAAATTAGTACTGAAGTAGGAAGATTAGTACTTAAGGAGTAGGAGATCAGAGCTGAAAGAGTGAGAGTTTTGTACTGAAATAGTGATAGATTAGAACTGAAGGGGTGAGAGATTAGTACTAAATGAGGGAGATTAGTACTGAAGGAATGAGAGATTAGGACTGAAGGAGTGAGAAATTAGGAGTGAAGGGGTGAGAGATTAGTACTAAATGAGGGAGATTAGTACTGAAGGAATGAGAGATTAGGACTGAAGGAGTGAGAAATTAGGACTGAAGGGGTGAGAGATTAGAACTGAAAGAGTGAGAGATAAGGACTGAAGGAGTGAGAAATCTGAACATAACTTGGCTGGTGACAAGGTTTGATCTGCTTTTAATAATGTACAGACTAACAAAACCCAAATATGCACACACACAAACACAGAAACCTGAACACACACACAAACACACACGCCTGTATTTTGTTAATGGAACATACAGAGATGCCTAACATTCCAAGCAGACCTATAAATAGTGGCACCTAGCAACAGGCAGAAAGAAGAGCACACCAACATGTTCCAATGGAGTGGCCCTGGGCCTCGCTTCTGAAACACACACACACACACACACATACAGGAGTAGGTCTGGGTAGCATAACACACACACACACACACACAGGAGTAGGTCTGGGTAGCATAACACACACACACACACACACACACATACACAGGACTAGATCTGGGTAGCATAACACACACACACACACACACACAGGAGAGAGTCTGGGTAACATAACACACACAAACACACACACACACACACAAACACACATCCAAACTGACACAAAATGCTAGGCCCACATGTAAACCTTATACTCATGTTGAATAAAGGCATTTTGGATATAAAACAATTAGCTGTACTTTATGTTGGTACTGTGCTTGGTTGCACCATTTTATGAGAATAAATGATAAGGGAAAGAAATACATGGATAGGTTTATAATGTTGTTTGTTTCAGTCACAAATCATCCTGTGATTGCACATTGTACTCAACTTAACAGAAATGTTAGTTCATCAATGTTTGATTTGATTTCAAACTCCTTTTACAATCTGAGGGAAAGGTGTGCCTGTAATGTGGTCATACATCTTTTCCTTTCCTTCTCCTGTCTTTGTTGTCTCTCTCTCTCCCTCCTCTCACTTTGACACATCTCTCTCCTTGTCTCTCTCCTTGTCTCTCTCATTGTCTCTATACCTATCTTTCTCTCTCTTGCTGCTCTGGTCTCTTTGCCTGTCTCCCTCAGTCCAGCTCACATCTTGGAAATACTTCAGCAGGGGTTTACTAGATTCAGCAGATGGTCTGGAGACCGGAACATAATTATAATAATTATGAAAAATAATTTGGACGCCTCAAATTTACCAGAACTAAGCCCAAAATAACAATAATATTATACACTGATTGCATTCAGACACGATCAGATAATGTCTCCCAGATAATTTTATTCACGGGAACATTTCGTAACAGATTCCCTAAATGAAACCCATTACTAAAAAAAAAAATCTAAAAACTTTGTGGGGCCAAAAAGAATCTGTTGCGGAACAAGTGGTGTTTTCCTGGCTGCTGACCCCTGCAGTGTTCCAAACAGCCCCCTGTTCCCTGCCTGGAGCACTGCTGGACCAGACCGTACTGGCTGGTCGGAGGGCACTACGTTGAGAATAGGACGCCGTTTGGGATGTGGGGCTGCTGTGTGCTGCATCATTACCCTCATAAAGAATGATTCATTCACACACACACGCAGACACACACGCACAAACACACTCACACACACACTCACACGCATACACACACTCACACACACACCCACACCCTCTGGTTGTCTAATTTATCTCTGAGGAGACATTTCAAACACACAAACACACACACACATACACACACACTACTGTGTGTGGTGATTAAAGGCACAGTTTTACAGACCTGCCATCGAAGGCACACACTTCTGACTGGCCAGGCCTTTATGTATTGTGTGCAAGGGTGTGTGCAAGTGTGTGTGTGTGTGTGTGTGTTACAGCATTTGATGAAGGCCACTTTTCCTGTAGCAGTATATTCTGGTGGCCCTCTCAGGGTGTCATGCTGCATAGGTGCCCTTCACAACGCTCGGCACTGGTACACAGAATGTACACAAATGAAAGGAAATCCTGAAACAATTCAAGCTCTTCGTTGCCTACCTATTCGGGGCAAAACCTATAAATGTATTCAACAGTAATTTCAGTAAAATAGATGTTAAAGCAAGACAGATTTTTTGTTTAGGCATGTTATCGGAGGTGATCTTGATTTAGCAGTAAGCTTGGCGTGGGGTATGGTAAATGGGACTTGTCATCTAATCAGCATTTAGGATTCAAACCGCCCGGTCCATAAAGGCTACAAGGGTTGTGGTGTGATTGTGAGTATTGGTCGTAATCTAGTGAACTCCATTAGATCTTTCTCTGTTCATCTCTTTAGGCTCATTTCACGTGTAGATGGTGGCGCGTGTGCGCATACACACACAAGCGCACACACGCGCGCAAACACACACGCGCGCACACACACCAACTGACGCACGCACAGTTCAGAAGAGGTATTCAACCCACGCACCACGCTACACTAAATTGGAATCACCGGGAAACCGAGACATTGCAACTTGCACAAACCGCTGCAGTGCCATGGATGCATCTGCCTAACTACTTCAGTTTGGTGATGACCCCGCTCTGGAAGGCCGGTTGATCGCCTGGTGATCTGGTGCTGTGCCCGAAACACGGAATTACCCAATGAACGTACTTCATAGACCACTCACAACCTCTGCCTGCACATGGATATACATCCCATCGGTAGAAAACAAAAAATAAGTGTGGAGGACAAATATGTGTAGTTATATTTAATTTATGTATTACATATTTCTCTATGGGTAAATATTTAATCCTTGTATTTTTGCCGGACCGCGTAAGCGGTCTGAGGATAAGAAGAGCGAATGTCTCTTACTTCGTGACTGACTGACTGAAATAGCTTTGGCAGACTTGCTAGCAATTGCTCAATTCTTATGACTATTCCAGTAAGTTAGTAGATACCGGTAAAGCTTATTACTGGCTAATACGCTGTTAAAACAGCCAGTGCCAAATGCATTACATAGTAAGAAACGTTCGTCAGTTTAACTGTATCAATGTCCTTCACGGATGGCCAATTAACTACTAAAAAAAATTCATTCACAAATGACCAATTAACGATTAAAACAGCCAGTGGCAAAAGTGGATTTGTTCCAGGTGGACACAAGAGGCTAAACTGACACCCTGCACCGGTACAGCTCTGTGGTGTAGTGGTTAACGACAGCCTCTCACGTGGGCGATCCAGATTGAATCTCGAGGTGGAAACATTTTCTAACGCGGCCGGCTGAACTAGACTTGCCTGGTTTCTTGTTATATTTGAACACTATCTGGTGCTGATGGTACCTAAAAATGTGTTACAATTCTGTGCTAACCTACTGGGAGAATGAAGGGATTTCTGATGTCTAACTCTGATACAATGTATTTTTTACAAATTGTTCATCTGAGAAAGAGGTGCCCGGTCTTGAATTGTCCTGTGGCCCACAAGAACTTCCCTGACCAGTGGGAAATACACTCACCTAAAGGATTATTAGGAACACCATACTAATACTGTGTTTGACCCCCTTTGACCTTCAGAACTGCCTTAATTCTACGTGGCATTGATTCAACAAGGTGCTGAAAGCATTCTTTAGAAATGTTGGCCCATAATGATAGGATAGCATCTTGCAGTTGATGGAGATTTGTGGGATGCACATCCAGGGCACGAAGCTCCCCTGTTCCACCACATCCCAAAGATGCTCTATTGGGTTGAGATCTGGTGACTGTGGGTGCCATTTCAGTACAGTGAACTCATTGTCATGTTCAAGAAACCAATTTGAAATGATTCGAGCTTTGTGACATGGTGCATTATCCTGCTGGAAGTAGCCATCAGAGGATGGGTACATGGTGGTTATAAAGGGATGGACTTGGTCAGAAACAATGCTCAGGTAGGCCGTGGCATTTAAACGATGCCCAATTGCCTAAAGTGTGCCAAGAAAACATCCCCCACACCATTACACCACCACCACCAGCCTGCACAGTGGTAACAAGGCATGATGGATCCATGTTCTCATTCTGTTTACGCCAAATTCTGACTCTACCATCTGAATGTCTCAACAGAAATCGAGACTCATCAGACTAGGGAACATTCTTCCAGTCTTCAACTGATCAATTTTGGTGAGCTTGTAGTGAGCAAATTGTAGCCTCTTTTTCCTATTTGTAGTGGAGATGAGTGGTACCCGGTGGGGTCTTCTGCTGTTGTAGCCCATCCGCCTCAAGGTTGTGCGGGTTGTGGCTTCACAAATGCTTTGCTGCATACCTCAGTTGTAACAAGTGGTTATTTCAGTCAAAGTTGCTCTTCTATCAGCTTGAATCAGCCGGCCCATTCTCCTCCTCCATTCTCCATTTTCCATTTTCACACCATTCTTTGTAAACCCTAGAAATGGTTGTGTGTGAAAATCCCAGTAACTGAGCAGATTGTGAAATACTCAGACCGGCCCGTCTGGCACCAACAACCATGCCACGCTCAAAATTGCTTTCCCATTCTGACATTCAGTTTGGAGTTCAGGAGATTGTCTTGACCAGGACCACACCCCTAAATGCATTGAAGCAACTGCCATGTGATTGGTTGATTAGATAATTGCATTCATGAGAAATTGAACAGGTGTTCCTAATAATCCTTTAGGTGAGTGTATAGTGTTTAAATCCATATCACAGTGCATTTGTCAGAGAGTATAGGTCAGAGTCATAACCGTTGACACAATTGAATATTACATAAAAATAACATCCATCCATCCATCCATCCATCTTCTTCCGCTTAAAAATAACATATCTGGAGAAATATTTTGTTCAGTGACACTTCTGGATTAACATTTTTAGGAAGGTAAAAAGAAGAAGGACAATCTAATATAATCCTCGGGGGCGGGTGTGTGGTTACTAAAACACCCAAACACATCCTCATTTATGTACACACACATGCAGACACTCACAGACACACACACAAATACCAACATTCACAAATCAACAGAGGGTTTTGGAAATATTACTTTCCATCTCTGGTATCTCTCCTTCCATTTCTCTCTCTCTCTCTCTCTCTCTCTCTGTCTCTCCATTCTCTATCTCTCTCTCTTTCTACTTTGTCTCTTTCCTCTCTCATTTTCCTGTGCAGATTTTTTTCTTCATTAAAATTCAAGCGGCTTAATTGTTCCGACAAACATTTTATAAATACTGCTAAAGCATTAATGTATACAATATAGTAAATTTTAATGAAAAAAATAACTAGAAGCAATAATAAAAATAGTAATCACACCAATAATAGACAGTGTTACTTCATCGTGCAGCAGTCAAAAGGATACGCTAGGCGCTAGGCATGCTTTTGACAACAGATATCATCCATTCATATTGTTTTCCTATAGATTTAATAATGAAACACATTGAATAAATATGTTTATTTATGTAAAATAAAATTGGACAGAGACATTTTTGTTGGGGAATATGTCTCACTCCAGAGGAGTAAGTGCATCTCTGTCTGCTCCTTCCCTCAAGTTCATGAAAAACACCACAGTGTTTTACATGAACTTGAGTCAAACCGTTTTTACATCTTGAGATGTGTACAAAATACTATTTTTACTCTTTTTGTAGAAGAAAATAAACATCAGCTGATGGTAGTAGATGATCAACGATTTCTAAAGCCCAAGAACTTACCATTGTGAACATGGCTGTCAAAAACCACCCTACACGTTTAGAGTAATACAGATAAAAAGAATAGTTGAAGACAATGGCACTTTTCAGGAAAATTATAGCCTGAGATGCAGGTGAAAAAAATTATGTATTTACGTCACTATTCAAGTATAAAAAAAACCTCAACTTTTGGGGGTAAATTACAGGTGTTGGTGAATTACAGTGCAGAATTCCTCTACAAAATGGCCTGGAATTTGACCTGGAATTTTCAACACACAAGTAAGTGTTATCCTTCAGGTCCCCTTTATTCACCTGATAACGAGAACTTGGCACAATTTTTTTTCAATAATTATTTCCCTGGCCCATTAGGCACACAATAGATCAGCCTGTCTGGGATGTGTCCAAAAAGCCAAATGGTCACTCTGCCTCTGACAGCTGTGGTCAGAAAGAGGAGACTGGGGATGACTCCAGGGTCTGAGGATATGGGCTGAGTCTCTAAGAGGCTAGTGACACAAGCATGAGATGCTATCGATCTCCCACATTTAATAGAATGCGGAAAACAAACCGAGAAACAAAGATAAAGACAGAGAAAAAAAGATAGAGAGGAGAGACGATTCAATTCCCCTTGTCGTCAGCTGAACACAAGGTCCAATCGAAATCTGACTTCTGCTTTTGAACCAACCCCTCCAAATTGGACAAGTGTGGGAGACCGCCACAATGGCTGACATGGGAACAGTTAGGGTTAACAGGACATAACAACAGATTATTCCGGATGACCAAGCAACCTTTTGGTTACTGGTCAGATGCCATAGCAATTTGGCAATCTGCCAGCATAGAGAGAGTTGAAATAAAGAGAAGAGAGGCAGAGAGAGTGAAAAGAGATGGAGAATGAAACAAATGGGGACAAGGAAATAAAGGGATATGGAGGGACAAAGGCATTTCTTTATTCTTATGAAGGTTTGGTGTATGTACTTCCAGGGCTTTTGGTCTGTGACCCTGCAGATTCAGCTGCTGGCTTTGAGACACTGTCAGTGCAAATAGGGGTTTGACTTTGTCTACTACTGCAGACACAAGACTGTTCCTATAGCAAGACACAGACTATGGCAGACACAGCAAATAATACTAGTGCATCAGGTTTGGAACGGACAGGACCCTGTACAGCTTCAACCCCAAAGACATAACATATAGCCAAGTATATCGTCATTCACATCAACTCAGTACTGGCTCTTTGGAATTTGTCCCCATTTGTCCCCCGTTAGCTCCCTCACTTCCTTCCCTCCTTCCTTGTCCTTAGCTTCCTTCCCTTTCTCCTCATTCCCTTGCTCCCTCCCTCCTCCTCCACTCATCTCCTTCCACCTCTCCGCTCTTCTACTGCACACCGAGAAATGAAAGGTGGCATGGAAAATAATGTGTGACACTTTAAAATGAGGAGAAGAGAGGAAGAGGAGAGAGATCTGCACTTTGTTACCGCTTCGCCGCTAAGGGAGGAAGATCCACTTTAGAAGATGAATATTTTACTGTATCTAGCACACGCACGCACACACACACACACACACACACACACACACGGAACTCTGTGCTACCATAGAGGTCCTTTCAGGTTGTGCTTAACTCTCTGATGCTTGTCAGCATGCATGTTGCATAAGTTCTGTGATGAGATGGCCCAGCCTTACTCAGCAGATTGACTCACTAAATCAGACGTTTGTCCAGGCTGGGGAAAAGGTTGGGGGAAAAAGGTCTGCATGACTTGAGAGCCGGCCACCGGGGTGGATTAGCGCCATATCACTGGGGTGGACTGACAGTTTGCTCGCGTTGTGTTGGCTCAGGATTAAATTGCCTTTCATTTTTTCCATGTTAATTGGCAACTTAGAATAGGGAATTAAAAATAATGTCTGTAGCATTGCTTGACTGCGGTTTATTAGAGGAACAAGCAAAGCCTGTCGGCTGTATGTGTAGTTTCAAAATACTTTCCGACACATGAAAAACAAGCCATAGAAAAGGGTTGACAATTTTTCAATGCAGTCTATGAAAAGATAATGCCCCTCAGATGAAAATAGAGCTTTTTGCCAATACACACACAAGAAGGCATCAAAAAAAGCAGGACAGGTCCCCACACCTACTGTAAAATATAGTGGTAGACCTTCAATATCACAGGCCTGTTTGGCTGACATTTACATGAAAGTCATTCTACAGAGGCACTTATGTATGGTAACTTACAGTAGTGGAGGCGGTGTAGATGGAACGGCAGAGAGAGAGAGGGAGAAAGAAAGTATAAAAGAGAGAAGCGTGAGGGAGAAAGAATGTGTAAAAGAGAGAAGGGTGAGGGAGAAAGAATGTGTAAAAGAGAGAAGGGTGAGGGAGAAAGAATGTGTAAAAGAGAGAAGGGTGAGGGAGAAAGAATGTGTAAAAGAGAGAAGGGTGAGGGAGAAAAAATGTGTAAAAGAGAGAAGGGTGAGGGAGAAAGAATGTGTAAAAGAGAGAAGGGTGAGGGAGAAAGAATGTGTAAAAGAGAGAAGGGTGAGGGAGAAAGAAAGAGGTACTGTATAGGAATGGGAGGTGTAAATAACATGGGAGAGATATGGGGGAGGGGGAATTTGGGAGTGGGGAGAGATGGGGGAGATATCGAGGGAAGGGCTATGGGGAGAGGGGGTTGAGATTGAGGGAGGTGGTATGGGGGAGGGTTGGTATGGAGGATAGGGGCTTAGAAACATTAGGGTTAGGGTGGTAACTCTACAGACAGACAGACAGACAGACAAACAGACAGACAGACAGACAAACAGACAGACAGACAGACAAAAAGACAGACAAACAGACAGACAGACAAACAGACAGACAGACAGACAGACAGACAAACAGACAGACAGACAAACAGACAGACAAACACAGAAAAACAGACAGACAAACAGACAGACAGACAGATAAACACCATCTCTCCTGAGAATTAGGTCCGGTTTCACAGACAAAGATCAGTGCCCGCAAAAACCATCCCTTAGTGTTCAACACTTCTAATGTTAACAGACATCAGCAACCTGATAATCTCTACTGGCACACACAAACACACAGACACAGTGAAAGAGACACACACACAGACGAAGAGACACACAAATACACAGAGACACACAAACACACAGACACAGTGAAAGAGACACACACAGACGAAGAGACACACAAATACACAGAGACACACAAACACACAGACACAGTGAAAGAGACACACACAGACGAAGAGACACACAAATACACAGAGACACACAAACACACAGACACAGTGAAAGAGACACACACACAGACGAAGAGACACACAAATACACAGAGACACACAAACACGCACACAGACACAGAGAGACACATACACACACAAACATACACCTGCGACGGGAAATAAAATAGGATAGAGTATGGAGGAGGTGTTCCAGGAATCCATACTGATTAACATTTAGATATGCGACCTTCATAACTCCTGGCTATGATTTCCACATTAACATTCTAATAAGGATCTAACAGGTCAGTATTGATGGTACTGAGGACCATGTCTTGAAATTCTAATTTTAATTTGTATTTATTTTATCTTACCTACGTTTGCCCTCCAGGACAAATGGTTAACACCACTGAATTCAGACGGTAGGATTTTGTTCAAATGTAAGAATACCATTGGTGTATGCAATACATTGGACACAAAGACATTTGACGGAAAAGATAAGTTCACTACACAAACATGTCCTATGTAAAAAGAAAAAGTGAGAAGGAGAAAGAAAAAGGGATCCATAGAGGATTGATTTGGGACATTCTGAGATGTTCAGTGTCTGAAGAAAACCGTTTAACAACATTTCAGATATTTTCATGAGTAACAGTTTTTTGTTTGAAAGGTCTTTTAAATTAGTCATTTCAAATTGACTCAAGGGCCAAAAAAAATAAAAAACTGCTTCTGACGTTTTGTAACTTGTTAATAGCAACAGCAATCTTCTTATAAGAAAAGATGTTATCACCCGACAGAGAAGCCAGGTTTTAATAAAACCGATATGTGACATCCATGATCCAACAACACACCCCATGATCCAACAACACACCCCATGATCCAACAACACACCCCATGATCCAACAACACACCCCATGATCCAACAACACACCCTATGATCCAACAACACACCCCATGATCCAACAACACACCCCACGATGCAACAACACACCCTATGATCCAACAACACACCCTATGATCCAACAACACACCCCATGATCCAACAACACACCCTATGATCCAACAACACACCCCATGATCCAACAACACACCCCACGATGCAACAACACACCCTATGATCCAACAACACACCCCATGATCCAACAACACACCCTATGATCCAACAACACACCCCATGATTCAGCAACACACCTCACGATGCAACAACACACCCCACGATGCAACAACACACCCTATGATGCAACAACACACCCCATGATCCAACAACACACCCCATGAATCAACAACACACCCCATGAATCAACAACACTCCCCTCGATGCAACAACACACCCTATGATGCAACAACATACCCCATGATGCAACAACACACCCCACGATGCAACAACTCACCCCACGATGCAACTGCACACCTTATGATTCAACAACACACCCCATGATGCAACAACACACCCCAT
Organism: Esox lucius; assembly: GCF_011004845.1. Taxonomy (NCBI): domain Eukaryota; kingdom Metazoa; phylum Chordata; class Actinopteri; order Esociformes; family Esocidae; genus Esox; species Esox lucius. Next base: position 4,509,575 of record NC_047586.1, on the reverse strand, counting down.
GATCCAAAAACACACCCCATGATCCAACAACACACCCACGATTTAACAACACAGCCCATAATCCAAAAACACACCCCATGTTCCAGCAACACACCCCATGAATCAACAACACACCCCACGATGCAACAACACACCCTATGATGCAACACCACACCCCGTTATCCATAAACACCCCATGATCCAACAACACACCCCATGATCCAAAAACCCACCCCATGATCCAAAAACCCACCACCTGATCCAAAAACACACCCCATGATCCAACACACCCCATGATACAACTCATTCCCAGTCTATATGTACTGTCAGCACGTTCCAAAACACGCAATTCAATTCAGCACTGCTCCTGTGGCAGGGGTGGGACACACTAACTCCACACAGCCACCAGTTACCCCGTTTACGATGCCATTCAACACCACACCACACACGGTAGCAGGCAGGAGTCACTACCCACCACGGTGTCTTCACCAAACAAAACCTCAGAGAGAGGGATCTGATGCTGGCACAGAGACAACCTGTACCCACCACCAGATGTACGGTTGGCGGCGCGTGGACAACACAGTCATGTCGTATGAGAGTGTCTGGGCAGGAGTCACTCGCCATGCCAGAGAACTAGCATGATAACCAAATTATTAACATAATAAACAAAGTGTGATAACCCCGGTACTACCGAGATAAACAGAGCTTAATGATCACAGTACTAGAGTAATAACCATAGTGTAATGGCCACAGTACTAGCGTAATAACCATAGCGTAATGACCACAGTACTAGCGTAATAACCATAGCGTAATGACCACAGTACTAGCGTAATAACCATAGCGTAATGACCACAGTACTAGCGTAATAACCATAGTGTAATGGCCACAGTACTAGCGTAATAACCATAGCGTAATGACCACAGTACTAGCGTAATAACCATAGCGTAATGACCACAGTACTAGCGTAATAACCATAGCGTAATGACCACAGTACTAGCGTAATAACCATAGCGTAATGACCACAGTTCTAGCGTAATAACCATAGCGTAATGACCACAGTACTAGCGTAATAACCATAGCGTAATGACCACAGTTCTAGCGTAATAACCATAGCGTAATGACCTCAGTACTAGCGTAATAACCATAGTGTAATGGCCACAGTACTAGCGTAAAAACCATAGCGTAATGACCACAGTACTAGCGTAATAACCATAGCGTAATGACCACAGTACTAGCATAATAACCATAGCGTAATGACCACATTACTAGCGTAATAATCATAGAGGAATGACCACAGAACTAGTGTAATAACCATAGCGGAATGACCACAGTTCTAGCATAATAACCATAGCGGAATGACCACAGTTCTAGCGTAATAACCATAGCGTAATGACCACAGTACTAGAGTAATAACCATAGTGTAATGGCCACATTACTTGCGTAATAACCATAGCATAATGACCACAGTACTAGCGTAATAACCACAGCTTAATACAAAATAAATTGGTCCACTCACCAGGTTTGAGTTGGTGGCATTGGAGTCATCCTCTGGGAAGGGGATGTAGACAGCTAAGGCCACGCAGTTAGCAAAAATAGTCATCAAAATGATTATTTCAAATGGTCTGGAGAAACAGGAGTTAAGGAAAGAACAAGTGGGAAATATTGGACAAAATCTACATCTTAAATGACACTATTCCCTAAACTGCGTATCATTAATGACACCCTATTCCCTAAACTGTGTATCATTAATAACACCCTATTCCCTAAACTGTGTTTCATTAATGACACCCTATTCCCTAAACTGTGTTTCATTAATGACACCCTATTCCCTAAACTGTGTTTCATTAATGACACCCTATTCCTTAAACTGTGAATTATTAATGACACCTTATTCCCTAAACTGTGTATCATTAATGACACCCTATTCCCTAAACTGTGTTTCATTAATGACACCCTATTCTCTAAACTGTGTTTCATTAATGACACCCTATTCCCTAAACTGTGTATCATTAATGACACCCTATTCCCTAAACTGTGTATCATTAATGACACCCTATTCCCTAAACTGTGGATCATTAATGACACCCTATTCCTTAAGCTGTGTATCATTAATGACACCCTATTCCCTAAACTGTGTATCATTAATGACACCCTATTCCTTAAACTGTGAATTATTAATGACACCCTATTCCCTAAACTGTGTTTCATTAATGACACCCTATTCCTTAAGCTGTGTATCATTAATGACACCCTATTCCCTAAATGGTGCTGCGCTTATGAAGACAACAGACCCCGAGAACAGACACGTCCAGTGATAGAGACGGTAAAATCAACGCAGGCATGTCAGATAAATGTACATATCAGGCAAAAGAATCAGAATGGCCTCCACCTGCAGAGTGCATTTACACATACCCGGAATGTCACGAGATTTTATGGCGCGGCGAGTGTTTGACAACATATATGGACATAACACATCAAAGCCAAGTAAAGTTCAGATACATTCATATACAATGGCTGGTGACCATGCGAGAGGGGAGCTAAACATGTCCCGTACCAATTTATGCACACAGTCCCAGATTTATAGTTCAACACGGGTTGATATTTTGACCTCTGAATGGAGTGTGTGGGAGAAAGAGAGAGACCTCTCTCCCCCACGGGGCATTGCCCTAATAAGGTGGTTGTTACACGGGACGGTCGTGTGGACGACAGGAAATGAAGAGGAGGGGGGAGCTAAGAGAAAAACTCATCTTATTTTATTTGGGACGGCGCTTGAGAAGGAACCGACCTCGTTATTTTTGGCTTTCATTTTTCTTCCCTCACTCTCCCGCTCGTCCCGCTCATTCCCTGTCACTCGCTCTCTCCCTCCTTCGCTCTTCATGTCGCTCTCTCCTAATTGCTATATCATTCTCTCTCTCTTTCTCTCCATCCATTCATCCACCCCTCCATCCGTTTTCCCACGAGGCTTACAGACTTGGACTGGGGTGAGTGTTGCCGAGCTGAACGTCACAGAAGTGAGAGAGGCCTGGCTTCCGTCATGACAATGACCCGGCGCCAGAAGCATCTCCTATCTCTGTCCTTCCCTCCATCCTTGATGGGTTCTGGTCAAGCGTAGTGCAAGATATAGGGCATAGGATGCTATTTGGGAAGCAGTTCAGTATGCTGGTCAGGCCAACAGGGGACTGATCGCTTATGTCCGGATCGCGCATCTATAGCAGCTCATATTTAGCAGCAAATCAAGTCTTTAGCAGCTCATATTTAGCAGCAAATCAAGTCTTTAGCAGCTCATATTTAGCAGCAAATCAAATCTTTAGTAGCTAATATTTAGCAGCAAGTCAAGTCTTTAGCAGTTAATATTTAGCAGCAAGTCAAATCTTTAGTAGCTAATATTTAGCAGCAAATCAAGTCTTTAGCAGTTAATATTTAGCAGCAAATCAAATCTTTAGTAGATAATATTTAGCAGCAAATCAAATCTTCAGTATCAAATATTTAGCAGCAAATCAAGTCTTTAGCAGTTAATATTTAGCAGCAAATCAAATCTTTAGTATCTAATATTTAGCAGCAAATAAAAAAAATTTTTATTTAATATTTAGCAGCAAATCACATTTTTAGTATCTAATATTTAGCAGCTAATCAAATCTGTAGTAGATAATATTTAGCAGCAAATCAAATCTTTAGTAGCTAATATAATTAGCAAATCAAATGATCAGGTGTGGTTATTTCAATAAACTTTTTTTCACTGAAACATTCTCTGAATGGCAACAATCAGATTAGGTGTCATCCTGTGAGATGTCAATGGGTCAGATTCTGATGCTGATATGGGATCAGCTTTGGCTTAAAGATCGTAATGAAGAAGAATATTTGGGGCCTGATCCCAGATCAGAGCTTGTGCTCACCAACACTGAGGATAAGATCACCTGGCTTTGCCAGGACGGGTTTGAAGGCTGGGGCAAGCAAAGCAAAGAAAGCTCCCTCCTGTAAAACACAGAAGTACAAGCCAGATGGGTTTGTTCATGTGTGTGTGTGTGAGTGTGTGTGTGTGTGTGTGTGTGTGTGCACATGTGTGGACATATTTGAAAAATCCCCACATGAGATATGACAGGGCCACAAAACTGAGCGGACGAGTTAGATAAACATGGTTTTAAATCAGCACTGGGAGAGTCAGTGACAACACCAAAATAAACGACTGCATGGTTGAGACGAGAGGAGGGAAAGGGAGAGGAAATGATTGGGGGAGTTAGAAAAAGAAAGCGAGGTAAGATTAGTAGCATGGCCGAGAAAAGGAGAGGGAGAGAGAGAGAGATGGATTGGGCTGAGGAAGGAATGTTGGGACGAGTAGCATCATGGGAAAATGCCCTCAGCGGGATAATAGATGACATGTAGCTGATGGACAAGCTCTAAAACGGTCTACACACGCTGAAGTCCGACATGCGAGTTGGAATGACAGAACGACAACTTGTCCCTATGACAATGATCACTATCTGAGTTTGTGACTTCGAACAGTCCTGAACGCAAAATATCTGGTTTAGATTAATAAGAGAAAAAAGATTTTTCAGCCCGACTGCTTGTTGACGTCCACCACAGATCAGATCACTTCAACACGAGGCACTGTTATACTTGACATTCCATCTCTGCTAATACCAGACATTTCATACTGTCCTGGTTTCTTCTATCCCTGTAGTTAAGGAAACTATACTATAAGCTTCCTGCAGCCTCTGTCACATCCAACTGTGTTTGTGTGTGTGTGTGTGTGTGTGCGAGTATACTGTATGTGTGTGGCAGCTGAGGTGGGTGACATACATCACTATATAATCAGTCGGGAAAGACAGAAAAGCTATAATCAGTGTGTGAGCCAGATGTGCTTCAGAGGGATCACAATGTTCAGGCAAGTCACTCCTTATTGATGCGAAAATTTGACGTTTGTCCTTGTCTCAAGGCTGTCTATACATGCCATGGATGCCAGCCAACAGGGCATGGTTCTGCACTAATATTTTCACCAAAAACATGTCCGCACCTGTGTTGGAAAATGGAGCACACAACTAGTTATATCCAAAAATACTTTTTGAGGGGACCCTGACGAATCTGAATAACTTTTCCAAGTGGCGGATAGGTTCAATACTGATATACATGTTCTATCCGAATAGAAAATTATTGATATTTAAAACTAAACTTAACTCATCAGAAAGTAATGACTAAACATAGCCGTGAAATATCTATGTTTATTTCATAACATCCCGTTTACCTCAACTGAAGTGAACTGGTGATATCGTGTTCACCATCGTGGTAAAGTGAATCAGGGTCTGTCTTAGAGGCTCGATTGTGTGTTTATTTGTGTTTTCATGAAACCCTATGAATGTGTGTGTGTGTGTGTGTGTGCGCATGTACAGCATAGTGGGTTTCAGCAGACCTGGTTGGCCTCGAACACACACGCGCACACATGCATCCGCTGAGAGGAGCTGTTGGCATGGTAACAGGGCAGGAAGAGGAGCTAAGATGTAGGTCTGGTCTCTCTGGAGACAGAGCTGCTGCACACGTGTGCGTGCTTGTGTGTCTTTTGTGTGTCTTTTGTGTGTCTTTTGTGTGTCTTTTGTGTGTCAAGTGGTGCTACATTTATACATCACGTCTCACCTACAGTGGAACAAACGGTTGGGAGAATTTCGAGCGGGAAACCACCAAGCCCATAACCCCGGACAGGACAACATTTACCACCTAGGACGCATGGAAACTAAAGATTTACTAATCGCTTTCTCTGCTTCTAAACACGGGACGTGTGTGTCAAGCACTCTCACTCCATCTCCATCCCTCTTAATCTCAAACTCCGCCTCTCTTCCTTTGCCATTGTTTCCATGGAGCACCGCGGCACATCCCCGGAGGCTGTTTTAATCTGTTACAGGTAATGAGTCAGACTCCCCAGCTGCCGGCCGGTGGGGGAGATGGGGGAGATGGAGGGGGGGGGAGAAGGACCCGGGGAGAGACTAGGTGTTAAATAGGGGAAAAGATGACACTTTGTCACTCAGTCCCACGAGGTGGACAGAGAGACAGGGCGTGAGTGACAGAGGGAGGAAAAGACGAGGGGAGGGAGGGAGAGGAAGAGGGAGAGGGAGAGGAAGAGAGGAGATCGTGGGAGGAAAGAGCAAGAATTGAACAGTTGAAGGAGAATTTGACAATGTGCAACTTTAACGGTTGGTCAAGCCTCAGGCCAGGAGACACACTGAAGCCAGATGGTCGCATGTTTTCAAACAGTCATTTCAAACTTGCAGGAAGTTCTGCTGAATTTGCTAGCAACATGACGGACTGTCAAGATGCTCCCGCGTGTATCCACAGACATGGATCAACCAGTGAACACACAGTGGACCGCTTTGTGGAACTAGATTAAAAACTATGGATTTTATCCCCAAAAATAATGGATTGTTTCCTCTCGTTCTGCATAACTCTCATTGATTCCCATCACTAAATGCTAAACCCCAAGACTTGTCTTCGCCAATATTGAAGAATAAGAGCAAGATCTAGAGAGATGAGGAAGAGAGAAAGGGATGATGAGAGAGAGAGTGAGAGAAAAAGAAGCCATTGAGAGAGAGAGAGGCAAGCTACCATTTAGTATGACACGTCTTCTAAGATAAAGTACAGTAAATGGGAGTTAATACGTTTCAATAAGATCCTTTGCTTCAATCTCTTTTGAGTCAAAAGACATGAAATCTTCTTTGAATGATGCATAACTTTACACAAAAACCCAATGTATCTTATGGACGTCAATCAAGGTCCTTGTGCTAAATTCTGCTCTTAAAGATTTAATCTGTATTAAGCCAATAAGCACAACTACACTTGAGGTGACCCAGAGGTCATCTGGAGGTGAACCAGAGGTCATCTGGACGTGAACCAGAGGTCATCTGGAGGTGAACCAGAGGTCATCCACTGCACCCATGCAGATTGATAGCTGTGTCCTTCCCTGCCAGGCTTCCATTTAATGAATAAATACACCTCTTTACAACTGTCTTAATCCCTCTGTCCATCCTCTATTTCTTCCCTCTGTCCTATCATCCTTCTATCTTTCTATCGCTCCACACCTCTCTTAATACAAGGAGGAGTGACAGAGGGAGGGATTGCTTTATTTTCAGTAACTGACCTAACAAACACTAATAACCCAAGCCCACCCCAGTCCCAACACGACCACCCCCACCCCACAACCACCCGCACACGCACACGCATGCACACACACAGATATACATACACACATACATGGTTATTAATTCACACGCGTGTTCACCACTCTACCCAATTACCCTCTGCTTAACCTGCGGACAACAACAACAGCTCCTCACAAGGACACACCCCTACGGATGCACACACACACGCACACGCGCACACACAAACACACACAAACACACACACAGTGTCATCAGTCCCACCTCCACAACACGGTGCCCATCAATCACTGGTCTAATCCCTTAACCAATCAATTCTGCTCATTAAAATAGCTTCGATTGAGTTTTATTTTTCCCACACAGTTTCGTGACGTCCAATCTGTGACCACGGCCTCGTCTCTGTGCCTCAACACCGCAGCACGACTTCCCCCCCACCCCGAGCAAATTCCACCCAGCCGTGCTAATTGTGATCTCACTGCCGGCTCGACTAATCGTTGTTTGTCCACGCGTGCCCGAACCAACTCCGGAGCGCTTCGAAGTGCAGTGTGAAACGTGCCTAGGTCAGGGGTTGACCACACTGTTCCCGAGAGCAGCGGGGTATTTCGGTTTGATATTCAACTGACTTTGAGGACTGGCTGTGTTGAAAGTAGACGTGCATTAACGGACATTAGTTGTGTCTGACAGTCCAGTTAACTCAAACACATCAATCCGTGTGGGTTTCGACTTGTGTGAAACGTGTGTGTGTGTGTGTTTGTGTGTGTGTGGGTGGGTGTGGGTTTGTGTTATTTTGAATGTAAAATGGGTGCGGGTCATGTGAATCAATCGCTAATCAAACCAATTAAAACCAGGTCGACCAGGCCAAAACCGGAGCAAACCGGGTCAAACAGGTTGAAAGCACTAAAGGATACTTCCACTCCACGATACTGATGCAGGCCCTCCGGATGGGATTCTTGAGCGTCAGGCAGAGCAGGGCCCTAGGAGGCCTGGTGGCGGCCGTGCTGGTCGGCTTCTTGGGCTTGGTGGTGTAGTGCTGCCTCTTCCTCTGCGTGGAGCTTGCCGTGGAGATGGGCGCGCCGGCGTTGCCCATCTGCTTGGCCTGGCGCGCCGCCTCTATCGCCGCCTGCCAGGTCAGGGCCGCCCCCGGGCCGCTGGGGATGTGCTCGGCCGCGAGCCCGACCACCGCCCCGCCGACCACCGTGTCCAGGGCAGTGACGCCGGCAGCACCGCCTCCCCCGACCACCGCGCTGGTATCATTCAGGCTGGGAGCCGGCGCCGGCAACGGTGGGGGGGGGTAGTCGGAGCCTGCAGAGGGGGAGAGAGAAGCGGGGAGGGGGGAGAGGGGTGAGTGAGGTGGCCTGGCGCATGTGGTGGAGGTACGTTTCTTCAAGTGGCTGGGTAAGTTGTCCAATGGCCAACAGGGATCTGTTGTAAAAGTCAGATACATGTCCACAATGCAGAGCAGTGAAACCATGCCAACGACACCGGCGATATCATCATAACAAACATTCTGACAGACATTGTCACGGTGCTGAGTACCAGCAGAGCTCCCTGGACTAGTCTGTAGTCAGATGGGATGGATAGAAGAGGAGAAGAGGAGAAGGGCTGGAGGAGGAGTGTGGGGTAAACAAGAGAGAAAGAGTAAAAGAGAAAGAGAGACTGACATTGTTACATGCAGAGAGCTGGTAGACCACATCTAACCTAAATAATACCCAAAAACAACATTCAGCAATCCAATAACACTCTGCAAGACCTCACTAATCATGTGTTAGTTTATTCATGTCTTATCTCTTTTCATAGATCTCTGTATGTAATCCAAGACCAGTCTGAGAACAGACTTAGTGGGAGCCTAAGACTGGTCTGAGAACAGACTTATGGGGCTTAAGACTGGTCTGAGAAGAGACTTAACGGGAGTCTAAGACTGGTCTGAGAACTGACATAACGTGGTTCAGAGCAAGGGCAGCAGTGGCGGAGACTTTAGAAGACTGTCCTGTCTGCAATACAGAATAAACCCCCATACATATACATGCAGTCTCTCTCTTACACACACATATACACACACATACACATACACACAGACACACACACGCACACACATACAGACAGACACACACACACACACACATATATACACACATATACACAGACACACAGACTGTTCTATACAATGGACTGACTGAAGGATTATCATTAAGACTGACAACAGCTAAGATTTAGTGTGTGTGTCTGTGTATGTGTGTGTTTGTGTGTGTCTGTGTGTGTGTGTGTGTGTGGGTGTGTGTGACAATCTATGAAAATCTGTGAGACTTATTGAAAGGTTAAACCTTCCTGTCGATCTGTCGCTATATCCCAAATAACATATATTTGTGTTATCTGGAGAAATCAGAAAGGCACAGGAAATCACTTATTTTGTTCATTCAGAAGAGAAGGAGAGGATGGATGGGGTGATGAGGGGAGGATGGAGGTATGAGGGGTAGAAGATGAAGGGATACGGAGTAGAGGATGGATGGCTGGATAGATGAGGAGGAGGAGGACGGACTGTCAATCTTCGGAGCAGCAAGAAGAAAATCCATGTTGAAATAAACTATGAAATGGATCAACCATTCATGACATGAACTTATTGATTAGGATAAGATGGAACAATGTTAACGCCAACAGTGATCCTGAGAGGCTCGGTTATCATTTAATACTTCTTTATTGAATTCAGTGTTATTTATAACAGGCAAAGACATGCGGTGAAACATCCCAAATGGCACCCTATTCCCTTCTTAGTACATTACTTTAGACATGAGCCCTGTATCCAGAATAAGATCTAACTAGGAAAGGTTTGACCAGGAGCCGTTATTTCTTCTCTTATTTGCCTCCTTATCAGTGATGTCTCTGACATCACCATATGGTGAATTTCTAAACAAAATGGCTGTTCGGCTCTACAGAACCTCCACAGCATATAGTATATATATATATATATATATATATATATATATATATATGTCACGGTTGTGGGATGAAGAGGACACAGGCGCAGAGTAGAGGTAGGTAAGGTAATCCATTTAATACAAAATAAAGAATGCAGGACTCCAACAAAACAAAAAGCAGCAACCAGTGACGTGGGTATTCCTTACACAGGATAAACAAAACCAAAATGAACCACGCCTTGGGGCCTACAAACTAAACTTAAATAGGGTCCCCAATTGGAGGCAATGACTAACACCTGCCTCCAATTGGGGAAACCAAAAAAAGGAGTAGAGGTGGCTAAAGGCCACCTCCTGTCCTGTCCTGGCTATGCCCCGAGCCCAGCGCAGAGATGGCTAGGGGCACAGCCAGGACGTGACAGTACCCCCCCCCAAAGGCGCGGGCTCCCGACCGCAAGACCGGGACGACCACACCCGGACCGGCGGAGGCTCAGCGCCCGGAGCCGCCGGCACAGGCCGGGGAGGCGGAGCCGCAGGGACAGGCCAGGGAGGCAGAGGGTCAGGAGACGGGAGAGCCGGCGGAGGGACAGGAACCGGCAGGAGAGCCGGCGGCGGGTCGACAGCCGGCGGAGAAGCAGGAGCCGGGGGAACCGGCGGAGGGTCGACAGCCGGCGGAGGAGCAGGAGCCGGGGGAGCCGGTGGAGGAATAGGAGACGGGGAAACCGGCGGAGGGTCAGGAGCCGGCGGAAGAGCCGGCGGAGGAGCAGGAGACGGGGGAGCCGGCGGGGGAATAGGAGCCGGCGGAGGAGCAGGAGCCGGGACAGGCGGCGGAGGGTCCGGAGCCGGCGGGAGAGCCGGCGGAGGAGTAGGAGACGGGGGAGCCGGCGGGGGAATAGGAGCCGGCGGAGGAGCAGGAGCCGGGGGAGGCGGCGGAGGGTCCAGAGCCGGCGGAAGAGCTGGCGGAGGAGTAGGAGCCGGCGGAGGAGCAGGAGACGGGGGAGCCGGCGGGGGAATAGGAGCCGGTGGAGGAGCAGGAGCCGGGGGAGCCGGCGGGGGAATAGGAGCCGGCGGAGGAGCAGGAGATGGGGAAACCGGCGGAGGGTCAGGAGCCGGCGGAAGAGCCGGCGGAGGAGTAGGAGCCGGCGGAGGAGCAGGAGACGGGGGAGCCGGCGGGGGAATAGGAGCCGGTGGAGGAGCAGGAGCCGGGGGAGCCGGCGGAGGGTCCGGAGCCGGCGGAAGAGCCGGCGGAGGAGTAGGAGCCGGGGGAGCCGGCGGAGGAATAGGAGACGGGGGAGCCGGCGGAGGGTCAGGAGCCTGCGGAAGAGCCGGCGGAGGAGTAGGAGACGGGGAAACCGGTGGAGGGTCAGGAGCCGGCGGAAGAGCCGGCGGAGGAGTAGGAGCCGGCGGAGGAGCAGGAGCCGGTGGAGGAGCAGGAGCCGGGGGAGCCGGCGGAGGGTCCGGAGCCGGCGGAAGGGCCGGCGGTGGGTCCGGAGCCGGCGGAAGAGTCGGCGGAAGAGCCGGCGGAGGGTCCGGAGCCGGCGGAAGAGCCGGCGGAGGAGTAGGAGCCGGGGGAGCTGGCGGAGGAATAGGAGCAGGCAGAGGAATAGGAGACGGGGGAGCCGGCGGGGGAATAGGAGCCGGTGGAGGAGCAGGAGCCGGGGAAGCCGGCGGAGGGTCCGGAGCCGGCGGGAGAGCCGGCGGAGGAGTAGGAGCCGGGGGAGCCGGCGGAGGAATAGGAGCCGGCAGAGGAATAGGAGACGGGGGAGCCGGCGGAGGAATAGGAGCCGGCGGCAGGTCGGCAGCCGGCGGAGGAGCAGGAGCCGGGGGAGCCGGCGGAGGGTCCGGAGCCGGCGGGAGAGCCGGCGGAGGAGTAGGAGCCGGGGGAGCCGGCGGAGGCATAGGAGACAGGGGAGCCGGCGGAGGAATAGGAGCCGGCAGCAGGTCGGCAGCCGGCGGAGGAGCAGGAGCCGGGGGAGCCGGCGGAGGGTTGACGGCCGGCGGGGGAGCAGGAGCCGGCGGAGGAGCAGGAGACGGGGGAGCCGGCGGGGGAATAGGAGCCGGTGGAGGAGCAGGAGCCGGGGGAGCCGGCGGAGGGTCAGAACCCTGTGGGAGAGCCGGCGAAGGAGCCGGAGACAGGGAAGCCGGCGGAGGGTCAGGGAGAGCCGGCGGAGGGTCAGGGAGAGCCGGGACAGGCGAGGGCGCCGCTGAGGCTGGGACAGGCGAGGGCGCCGCTGAGGCCGGGACAGGCGAGGGCGCCGCTGAGGCCGGGACAGGCGAGGGCGCCGTAGGACGATGCGGGGGCTCCTGGGCAGGTGAAGGCGCTGCGGGACAAGGCGGCCAGTCCACCGCGGGCTCGGGCGGCGGCCAGTCATCCGCGGCCTCGTGCGGCGGCGGCCAGTCATCCGCGGCCTCGGGCGGCCAGTCAACCGCTGGCTCGGGCGGCGGCGGCCAGTCATCCACGGCCCCGGGCGGCGGCGACCAGTCATCCGCTGGCTCGGGCGGCGGCGGCCAGTCATCCGCGGGCCCGGGCGGCGGCGGCGGCCAGTCATCCGCGGGCCCGGGCGGCGGCGGCCAGTCATCCGCGGACCCGGGCGGCGGCGGCCAGTCATCCGCGGGCCCGGGCGGCGGCGGCCAGTCATCCGCGGGCCCGGGCGGCGGCGGCCAGTCATCCGCGGGCCCGGGCGGCGGCCAGTCCACGGCGGGTCCTGGCGGCGGCGAAAACAGGGCAGCGGGAGGAGCTGGCGGCTGAGGCCACTGGGCAGCGGGTGGAGCTGGCGGCTGAGGCCACTGGGCAGCGGGTGGAGCTGGCGGCTGAGGCCACTGGGCAGCGGGAGGAGCTGGCGGCTGAGGCCACTGGGCAGCGGGAGGAGCTGGCGGCTGAGGCCACTGGGCAGCGGGTGGAGCTGGCGGCTGAGGCCACTGGGCAGCGGGTGGAGCTTGCGGCTGAGGCCACTGGGCAGCGGGTGGAGCTGGCGGCGGAGGCCACTGGGCAGCGGGAGGAGCTGGCGGCGGAGGCCACTGGGCAGCGGGAGGAGCTGGCGGCTGCGGCCACTGGGCAGCGGGAGGAGCTGGCGGCTGCGGCCACTGGGCAGCGGGTGGAGCTGGCGGCTGAGGCCACTGGGCAGCGGGAGGAGCTGGCGGCTGCGGCCACTGGGCAGCGGGAGGAGCTGGCGGCTGCGGCCACTGGGCAGCGGGGGGCGCTGGCAGCGCTGACTGCGTCTCCCAGGCAGCGGGGAACGCTGGCTGCGGCTCCCAAGCAGCGGGGGGCGCTGGCTGCGGCTCCCAAGCAGCGGGGGACGCTGGCTGCGGCTCCCAAGCAGCGGGGAGCGCTGGCTGCGGCTCCCAGGCAGCGGGGGACGCTGGCTGCGGCTCCCGGGCAGCAGGGGGCGCTGGCGGCGCTGGCTGCGGCTCCCAGGCAGCGGGGGACGCTGGCTGCGGCTCCCAAGCAGCGGGGGGCGCTGGCTGCGGCTCCCAAGCAGCAGGGGTTGCTGGCGGCGCTGGCTGCGGCTCCCAGGGAGCGGGGAGCGCTGGCTGCGGCTCCCGGGCAGCAGGGGGCGCTGGCTGCGGCTCCCAGGCAGCGGGGGGCGCTGGCTGCGGCTCCCAGGCAGCGGGGGGCGCTGGCGGCGCTGGCTGCGGCTCCCAGGGAGCGGGGAGCGCTGGCTGCGGCTCCCGGGCAGCGGGGGGCGCTGGCGGCGCTGGCTGCGGCTCCCAGGGAGCGGGGAGCGCTGGCTGCGGCTCCCGGGCAGCGGGGGGCGCAGGCTGCGGCTTCCGGGCAGCGGGGGGCGCAGGCTGCGGCTTCCGGGCAGCGGGGGGCGCAGGCTGCGGCTCCCGGGCAGTGTGGGGCGCTGGCGGCGCCGGCTGCGGCTCCCGGGCAGCAGGGGGCGCTGGCTGCGAGAACCGGTACGGCGGGTCCCGATAGCCCCACCAGTCCTCACATCTCCCAACATCAGGGAAAGCCCTCATAGGCCCCCCCGGCGTTGTTGCCCGACGCCTAGGAGCTGGCACCGGGCAGGGCTGGGGCACCTGGACTACCCCACACGTGAGCACGGGTGGCACGGCCGCGTCCTTCCATTCCGCCTGCCCCCACAGCACCCCGCCAAGAAATTCTTGGGGCGGACACACGGAGGTTTGCTTACGTCGCCTCCGTCGACGTCTCCTCCGGGGTGGATGCTGTGGAGGCCCGGTGTGCCGCAGAGGACAGTAGGGGTTCTCCTCCTCCTCGGTGTCGCTGTCCGGCCAACCGAGGAGTTCCCCTACCGTCCATTTCTGCTGTGTCTCTTGGTGGTGGTTCATTCTGTCACGGTTGTGGGATGAAGAGGACACAGGCGCAGAGTAGAGGTAGGTAAGGTAATCCATTTAATACAAAATAAAGAATGCAGGACTCCAACAAAACAAAAAGCAGCAACCAGTGACGTGGGTATTCCTTACACAGGATAAACAAAACCAAAATGAACCACGCCTTGGGGCCTACAAACTAAACTTAAATAGGGTCCCCAATTGGAGGCAATGACTAACACCTGCCTCCAATTGGGGAAACCAAAAAAAGGAGTAGAGGTGGCTAAAGGCCACCTCCTGTCCTGTCCTGGCTATGCCCCGAGCCCAGCGCAGAGATGGCTAGGGGCACAGCCAGGACGTGACAATATATATATATATATATATATATATATATACATACACAGTATCTCACAAAAGTGAGTTCACCCTTCACATTTTTGCAAATATTTGATTATATCTTTTCATGTGACAACACTGAAGAAATTACACTTTGCTACAATATAAAGTAGTGAGTGTACAGTTTGTATAACAGTGTAAATTTGCTGTCCCCTCAAAATAACACAACACACAGCCATTAATGGCTAAACCGCTGGCAACAAAAGTGAGTACACCCCTAAGTAAAAATGTCCGAATTGGGCCCAAAGTGTCAATATTTTGTGTGGCCACCATTATTTTCCAGCACTGCCTTAACCCTCTTGGGCATGGAGTTCACCAGAGCTTCACAGGTTGCCACTGGAGTCCTCTTTCACTCCTCTATGACGACATCACGGAGCTGGTGGATGTTAGAGACCTTGCGCTCCTCCACCTTCCGTTTGAGGATGCCCCACAGATGCTCAATAGGTTTAAAGTCTGGAGACATGCTTGGCCAGTCCATCACATTTACCCTCAGCTTCTTTAGCAAGGCACTGATCGTCTTGGAGGTGTGTTTGGGGTCGTTACCATGTTGGAATACTGTCCTGCGGCTCCGAAGGGAGGGGATCATGCACTGCTTCAGTATGTCACAGTACATGGTGGCATTCATGGTTCCCTCAATGAACTGTAGCTCCCCAGTGCCGGCAGCACTCATGCAGCCCCAGACCATGACACTCCCACCACCATGCTTGACTGTAGGCAAGACACACTTGTCTTTGTACTCCTCACCTGGTTGCCGCCACACACGCTTGATAGCATCTGAACCAAATAAGTTTATCTTGGTCTCATCAGACCACAGGACATAGTTGCAGTAATCTATGTCATTAGCCTGCTTGTCTTCAGCAAACTGTTTGCAGGCTTTCTTGTGCATTATCTTTAGAAGAAACGTCCTTCTGCGACAACAGCCATGCAGACCAATTTGATGCAGTGTGCGTCGTATGGTCTGAGCACTGACAGGTTGACCCCCCCACCCCTTCAACCTCTGCAGCAATGCTGGCAGCACTCATACGTCTATTTCCCAGCAATATGACGCTGAGCACGTGCACTCAACTTCTTTGGTCGACCATGGCGAGCCCTGTTCTGAATGGAACCTGTCCTGTTAAACCGCTGTATGGTCTTGGCCACCATGCTGCAGCTCAGTTTCATGGTCTTGGCAATCTTCTTATAGCCTAGGCCATTTTTATGTTGAGCAACAATTATTGTTTTCAGATCCTCAAAGAGAGTTCTTTGCCATGAGGTGCCATGTTGAACTTCCAGTGACCAGTATGGGGGAGTGTCAGAGCGATGACACATAATTGAACACACCTGGTCCCCAATCACACCTGAGACCTTGGAACACTAACGAGTCACATGACACTGGCTAATATTTTGTATACAGTAGTTCTACACTTTTTTTTGTTTTGTTACTTCTGTTCATTCTTGCTGTCACTGTCTGTCTGTTTATTTATTCCGTTCCTTGTTTCTGTCTTTCTTCTCCATTCACCACCCCCTCACTTTTTCTCCCTTTTTCTCAAGAGAAATAAAGAATACATTTTCTTATTGTTGCCACGGCGCCTGCCATAGCTGACTTGACTTCCACGTTCCGGTTGCTACAACCAATAGAAAACCCCAGAACACAGTCAGGAACCAATGAGATGATTATAATCCAAGAGCTCAGGAAAAGGAAATGTAGCCAGTGTTTTAGCTGTGAGGTAATCAAATGTGACACTTAATGAAAACATTGATATATGGCTTCCAGCGATCCGCCTCTCCAACTCACCTCATGGATTAAGATTGATGGCGGAGTACTACTGTGACATCATCCGTTAGAATGACTATGCTGATAATGGCCGGGACACAATCCACTTCGGGAAGGCGGGGAGTTACAGTTACAATCTTTGGATGGAGACTGGAAACGTCTAGATCAAAAACTCAGAGAGGCATCCCATCTCAACGGAGGCCGAAGAGCAGTGGATTCACAGACCCACAATCATCACCGCATGACGTGTATAACTGACTGGCAAATTGATTCGTTGATCGGTTAATTGATTAATTAAATGGCTTAACAAAGCTTGTGTGACATTTGTCGTCTGGAGTGCTAAAGCGTTATTGATTGGCAGATTAAGACAACAGATCAATTCCACATGATCTAGCACTGTTAGAAATGCATTCAAATAAGTCCTATAGGAAAAACTCTGGGTGTAATACTGGGTGTGTAAAAAAAACGCAATGTCTCTACGCAGCATCAAGGAGAAATGTAGCTCCATATCATCTTTTTTACTACATTATCTCAACCCATCCCCACTTTCTTGATGCCTTGCTTCAATGCGTTCGAGACAGTCAAAGGCCTGTACGCGACTCACAGAACCGCTCTGCTTCTCATCACAATGCTTGTTCAACGACAAAGTATTTACCCGAACCTATTTACCTGTATGGAGAATGCACTTCCCCAGTCAACACAAAGACTGAGCTTGCAGACACCCGACCTGCCACAAGGAGTCGCCAGAGCGCGACTGCACCAGGCAATTTGCAGTGCACTCCTTCACGCCAGGCACATTTGTACCCCTCCAATCAGGACTACAACCCAGGTCATGATGCGGCCAAACCAATTGTTCCCTGGGACCAATCGGTCTGGGACGTAGCAGATCCAAGTCTTCGTAGAACACATGGCTGTTGTGTGGCATTTGGTGTAGCCAGGCAACAAGGGCCCTAGAGACTCAGACAAAGGCTTTTCTCTTATGATACCAGCTCTGACTGATACCTGGCCAGGACAAGAAGAGCTAACACATATCCAACAGACATGCCACACACACACACAAAGTACACAAACTGAAACACAGGTGAACAGACACACACACACAAACATGTGGATATGCAAATGCAGCACATACACACAGGAAAGGCCACACCCACACCAGTAGGCACTGACCAATCCCAGTGGACCGTCCACCCATCTCTCATTGTAGTCCCTCCCCTTCTCCCCTTTGTCACTCAGAAGACCGCCTAACTCTGGAATTCTACACTCTCTTTCCTCTTTCTGCCTCTTTCCATTTCTCTCTATATCTCTTTATCTCTCCCTGTCCTGAAATATTAGTTCAAAAGTACTGTAGAACATCTGTTCTTCTTATAAATTATTAGTGCTGTATAGCTCCTGCATCTAAATAAAAGAGAACCAGCCCCCTGAATTAGTACATGGAACTAAGTCATCTCTGCCTCCGCCTCCTCCACATTTCAGTCCATTTCTCGCCCAGCTGACACACCTCACACACCTGCTTCCACGTGCCACGCCAAGATGTACATGAACACACATGCCAGGCTCCTACACACACACACACACACACCAAGACACACAGACAAACAAACAAACGCACACAGACAAACATAACATATACAGACGCAAAAACAAACAAACAAATATACACAGACACAAACAAACAAACACACACACACACACACAAATGCGAACACATACAAATCCACACGCTAACACACTCAATCAACACAACTCGTCCATCTATGCTAGAACTCCTCTGCCAGGTTAGGGGAGCCCTGTTACCATGTGACCCCTCAACAGACACGCGCTGTAAAATCACCCACAAGTTGCATCCATCATCGCAACACTCATTCCGATCCTCACTCCGCTCATGAATGTTATGTAAAACACGATGACATTAGTTCTGCCCTCTCTCCTTGTGAATGTACATAGGCAAAATGTAATGTACATAGATGTATTCAGATTCACGTCTTATGATTAAAACATGCATAGGGAATATAAATAATTAAAAATGCGTGTGTGTGTGTGTCTCTTGATTCATCAGCAGGCTGTTCTGTCTAACCACTTACGTGGTTACATGTAGCTGTTGTCAACAATATAATCTTGAATGTGTGAATGCGTGTGTGTGTAAACAGTGGGAAAAATGCCTGCGGAAGAGGTGGTGATAAAGGCTGGTTTTCAACACTTGAGTGGAGCCTTTGTTATGTAGACAGATCGTTAGCTCAAATGTTAGCTCAACTAACTTAACTCGATGCTTTCAGTCAAAATGCACATCGTTCTCTGATCGCACAACATCCTCTCAAGTTGAGGTATACTAAAGAAAACAGGTCCTTGATTAAGCTGAAGAACTAAAACAGCTTGTTTTCATTGTATAATGGGGTCTGGCGCTAGGCTACAAGTATGGACTTTCACGCTGGATGTAGGACCTCATAATTTAGCTTAGAGACACTAACTAAACCTTGAAACAATTAACTTTCAGCATGATGACTTATTTTGAGTTTGCGAGTATCCTATATTTGGGATCCAAATAGTTTACCACCATCTCCATATTCTTAACAGATGACAATTTAGACCCTTTCCAAGTATTTGATCAGAAGACATTTTTGGTGTCATTTCCTGGAATCCAAGTGATGGCTTGACCAATGAACACTCCCTCAGCGGCTCCCATAGGGTCCTAGGCTAAGCAGGTGTCAACAACCCCTCATAGAAAAGGGACCTGGTGGTCTGAGACACTATTTCCTAACAACAGCAGGACCTGCATTTCGGTTTGCTGTACTTGTACTGTTCAGTGACAAAAAAAGCAGAATTAAATCTAATCTAATAATCTAATCTAATAATATGACGTGAAGAAAAAACACTGGTTCCACAACAGGACTCCTGTCCTGAGATGCCCAGAGCTGTAAGCCTGGCTGATACCTGAGTGAATGCCTTTCTGACTGAGTCGGGAAAGTCTGTACTGACATCGTGGGCAAGAGCCGTTGACAATGAAGGTGACGCGCATCACTGGTTGGATATCTCCATTTCAAATTGGACAAATCATCATCAGTGTTTAACCTAAGCACCGTCCCAAAAAAACAAACTCACATTTACATTCAAACTCTCGGCCGTAGCGATTTGATGGGGATGCTCGTGGCGTTACCGCATGCAATTAGCTAGAAAATAAGAACCAATCAATACGCTCTCATTTTCTGAGCGAATATTGCAGTCACAAGAGGCTCCTGCCCAGACCAGTGAGTCACAGCTCTTCTGGCACTGTGTGGAACACAGGTCGTGACAGCCAGACTACAGAATTATAGCTCTTTTAGCACCCATTTAGCTAGTTTAGGACTCCAGAACCAGACCACAGATGGGCCTGGAGAGACAGAGTGGAAAATGACAGAGGTGAGAGGAAAGTGAGTTAGGGAGAGAAGGAGGAGGAGAGAGATGAGAGAGTGAAGGAAGGAAGGAGAGCGAGAGAGAGGGGAAGAAGGAGAGAGAGAGAGAGAGACAGGGAGAAGGAGAGAGAGAGAGTCAACAAAGAGGGGGTGGTAGGGAGAGGAGATACGAAAGTAAGAAAAAGAGACGTATGTCAAAGAGAGGAAGATACTGGACTTCTGTACACAAATATATACACACACATACACAACCACACACATAAATACACACACACATACACAACCACACACATATATACACACACATATATACACCACCACACACATATATACACACACACATACACAACCACACACATATATACACAAACACATACACTACCACACACATATATACACACACATATATACACAACCACACACATACATACACAACCACACACAAATATACACACACACACACATACACAACCACACGCATATATACACCCACATATATACACAACCACACACATACATTTCAGTACAGTGAACTCATTGTCATGTTCAAGAAACCAATTTGAAATGATTCGAGCTTTGTGACATGGTGCATTATCCTGCTGGAAGTAGCCATCAGAGGATGGGTACATGGTGGTCATAAAGGGATGGACATGGTCAGAAACAATGCTCAGGTAGGCCGTGGCATTTAAACAATGCCCAATTGGCACTAAGGGACCTAAAGTGTGCCAAGAAAACGTCCCCCACACCATTACACCACCACCACCAGCCTGCACAGTGGTAACAAGGCATAATGGATCCATGTTCTAATTCTGTTTACACCAAATTCTGACTCTACCATCTGAATGTCTCAACGGAAATCGAGACTCATCAGACCAGGCAACATTCTTCCAGTCCAGTCCAACTGTCCAATTTTGGTGAGTTCGTACAAATTGTAGCCTCTTTTTCCTATTTGTAGTGGAGATGAGTGGTACCCGGTGGGGTCTTCTGCTGTTGTAGCCCATCCGCCTCAAGGTTGTGCGTGTTGTGGCTTCACAAATGCTTTGCTGCATACCTCGGTTGTAACGAGTGGTTAATTCAGTCAAAGTTGCTCTTCTATCAGCTTGAATCAGTCGGCCCATTCTCCTCTGACCTCTAGCATCAACAAGGCATTTTCGCCCACAGGACTGCCGCATACTGGATGTTTTTCCCTTTTCACACCATTCTTTGTAAACCCTAGAAATGGTTGTGTGTGAAAATCCCAGTAACTGAGCAGATTGTGAAATACTCAGACCGGCCCGTCTGGCACCAACAACCATGCCACGCTCAAAATTGCTTAAATCACCTTTCTTTCCCATTCTGACATTCAGTTTGGAGTTCTGGAGATTGTCTTGACCAGGACCACACCCCTAAATGCATTGAAGCAACTGCCATGTGATTGGTTGATTAGATAATTGCATTCATGAGAAATTGAACAGGTGTTCCTAATAATCCTTTAGGTGAGTGTATATACACAAACATATATACACAACCACACACATATATACACACACACATATATACACAACCACACACATATATACACACACACACATACACAACCACACATATATATACACACACACAAATACACAACCACACACATATATACACACACAAAAACACAATCACACATAGACAGGGGCAGGCAGGCAGGTAGATATTAATAACTTGCTCATTAATATGTATTTCAAGTGAGGGAGGGAGGCAGGGAGGAGGGAATGATGGAGGGAGGGGGAGAGGGAGGTTACAGAGTAACCTAATTTCCTGTAGGAAGGAGAAAAAACTACCTTCTTGCTCTCCATCCATCTCTGTTCTCTCTCCATCTGTCACTCTCCATCTCCATCTATCACTCTCTCTCTCCATCTATCATTCCACATCTATCACTCTCTCTCTCCATCTATCACTCCACATATATCACTCTCTCTCCATCTATCATTCCACATCTATCACTCTCTTTCTCCATCTATCACTCCACATCTATCACTCTCTCTCTCCATCTATCATTCCACATCTATCACTCTCTCTCTCCATCTATCATTCCACATCTATCACTCTCTCTCTCTCCATCTATCACTCCACATCTATCACTCTCTCTCCATCTATCACTCCACATATATCACTCTCCATCCACATCCATCACTCTACTCTCCATCACTCCAGTCTCTGTCTATCACTCTGCTCTCTCTCCATTCATCCATCACTTTCTCTCCATCATTCTCTGCTTTCTCCGTCTATCACTCTCTCACTCCATTTATCACTCTCCCCTTTCTCCATCTATCACTCTCCTCTCCCCCTCCATTTCTCCCACCACTCAGCTAGATCTGTATAAGAGAGGTGAGGAACAGAAAGGAAGTGTAGTTCTGTGGGTGTAAATCAACTCAAGCTTTGCTGCCATTATCACCATGGCAATTATTTGGCCCAGTTACTAGAGGAAGGACGAGAAAACTGGCAGAGACAGACACGCCCCATATAACATTATCCAGTTACAGGACCAGGAATACAGAGACAGAGAAACTCCCCATACAACATTATCCAGTTACAGGACCAGGACTACAGACACAGAGACACTCCCCATACAACATTATCCAGTTACAGGACTAGTACTACAGACACAGCGACACTCCCCATACAACAATATCCAGTTACAGGACCAGGACTAGAAAGTGAGAGACAGAGTGTGAGAGAAAAAGAAATATAGTATATATATGTACAGACATCATCCTGTCTCATCGAATTAGGTAGATTTCAGATAGGCTCTGTTGTTTGAAAGACACAATTCTGTCCATGGATGTGTCGTTATCCAAATCGTCCAATACTGTGACATGCACTCCTTCAATACCATCTCTGTCAGAGGTTAGGTTAGACCCAGGGCTGTAGTCTCTGTCAGGGGTTAGGTTAGACCCAGGGCTGTAGTCTCTGTCAGGGGTTAGAGCCAGGGCTGTAGTCTCTGTCAGGGGTTAGACCCAGGGCTGTAGTCTCTGCAGGGGTTAGGTTAGACCCTGGGCTGTAGTCTTTATGAGGTTTGGGGGAGATTACACACTTTCTTAAAAAAACACTGGGCAAAAAGGATTGTCTTTCCATCAATATCCTAAATAAAATAATATTTAATTAAGAGGACCCCTGTTACACAAAGCATTCTATAATGGTGCTTGGTTTCTTTATCTTATTAACTAAGCTAAAAATAAAACAGGGAAAGACGCAAGTCCAAAGTATATGGTGATGTTTTTGCTTTGTTCCTATGACACTTCATCTGAGGCTGGGCTGCAGTATGGACTGAAAATAATCTATTTCTCAACAAGCTGCTCACCTTCCCGAAAAGAAGACACTTTCAGACCAAGGATGTCTATTCATTTACTCTGGGTTGATAAAGCAGTGATGCCAGCAGTTCAAGTTTAGATTTTTCTGTGTCATTTGTGCCCCTGGGCGGAAAAGCAACAGTTGGGGGTACATGGCCACCATGCGGAAATCTGTTTTAGCAAGCCCAAGTTTTCTATAGTTTTGTTGCAAATCTAGTCGTAATCGAGACAGAAAAACGATTTTTTTATCATCCACCTTCTCTTGAGGCCTTGATATCAAAATGTTCTCTTGATTACAACTAGATTTACTCTATTGAGCTCACAGAGTCATTTAATAATGGCTTTGGTGATTTTATCAGTGTAACCAGATCAAAATGATTGTTATTATCACTAAATGGATTACATAATAACCCGACGTGTACAAGCCTTTAGTTCTGTCCGTAGTGGAGGGCGTGTATATGAGGTTGCTAGTCGGGCCGCTTACTGTGGTCAATGCTGAATCAAACTGCTGTTCCTTGCTCTACACAAACACCCTCTCTCAAGCACAGCAAAAGACGTCCAGCTTTTCAAGTTATCACTCAGGATTTAGAATGAATACAATAATTGCCTTGGGAACCCAGTTCTATTGATGCTGATTCGCTGCATAAATACTAAACTTCACATCTTGAACTAGGCTTCTCCCCTATAATCTGACCCAGGATCAGAAAATATACAGTAACTCTAATCCAGGATCATTTTATCTAACTCTAATCCCAACACAGATCCAGGATCATCTTTTTTTAACTCTAATCCTAACACAGATCTAGGATCATCTTTTCTAACTCTAATCCTAACACAGATCCAGGATGATCTTATCTAACTCTAATCCAAAACACAAAATCTGAAACGTTCATAATCAACCCAAGTCTCACCCAGTTGGCCATAACTCAGCCAGTGGAGGTAGAAGTCCCTCCTAGTTAGACATGACTCAGCCAATTAAGACAAAAAGTCCCACCCAGATGGAACGTAACTCAGCCAATAAAAGTGAAAGTCACTCACCTTTGTACATGAACCAACCAATTAAGTTAAGCCAATGAACCTAGTCAAGCCAATGAATCTAAAGGTCCAACCCTGTTGATCATGACTTAGCCAATGAAGTCCCTCTGAATTGACTACAATAAGATTGATGGAAGCCCCCACTGCATGTTTTATATGGTTGTTCAATTTCCTTTCTAAAGTATGGACTGGCCGAGTATATCTTTCCCTAATGATTCAGAGGCAAGTGTGCACGTGTGCATAACGTGAATGCATTTCATCTTTATACGGTCGTAGACAGTGGGCCTGTTTCAACTTTCTATTCGACCCTTCTCCTTTCGCACACGCCGACATGCCTGATAATGTAGCCATGTATCTGCTCCATATGGACTGCAGGATTCCATTAA